>NW_022990565.1:179072-444963 GCF_902827175.1 Gymnodraco acuticeps | reverse complement strand
TTCAGGCATTATCAATTAACAACAGGAGGGGTCACAAACATAAGACCCGCTGTTAAATAAAGCTCTTCTGACCTTAGCTGGCATGTGGGTATATATTAATGCTGCCCATTATGGGCACAAGCAATTTTCACCCATTTATTAATTATATGTTTTACATTTGAGTGTTTCCTATCCCCTAAACCTCCAGGGATGTACACAGTTTAATACCGGCAACTTCTTATTATGGGAAATACAAAAACGTCTTTTAAAACTACAACTCCCAGTAGAGACGTGCCATAGAACATGTTGCGAAACACAATAGACAGCATGTGTAGTTCTGGGGACGGGGTGGTGGAGGGGGGGACGGGGTGGACCCGTTCAAATCCAGTTTTGGACAGTCTGCCGTGGTTCCATCCCATTTCACGTGCTGTTCGACACTCGGCACACTCTCCAATCACAGAGCTTGAGGACTATCACGGGGTTTGTCAAGCGAAGCGGAGAGAATACTTACTTCCGGGTGTAATATTCTGTAAAGCAAATGAGCTGCTCCGACCCTCGGTCCTGACGGACTCCAACTTGTGTTGCGGATTTTGTTAAACTAATACGTTCGCGCTGTGGACCAACACTATACATTGACGGGGAAGGGGGGGGAGGGGGTAGCAATAAAGATAACACCATTAAACAGTTACACAACATAACAGAAATAATATCGATAGCAGCATCCCTAGCAACCACCTTGGTGACAATGAAAACGTTGTATAGACACCATTTCCTGAAGTAATCTTCGTAATAACTAGCAAACTAAAGATCATGTACATCCACTGCACACATAATCTGAAATAACAACTCATATTTCTCGCATCAAATGACATCAAAACGCATTTTAATGGCCAAAATAACTTTAAAATAGGCATTTTACACCGAGAATAAAACGAAGTTCGGCCATGTTTTTTTTTCTGCAGGGAGAAATTTGAAGATCACGTGACATAGACGCCAGCCAATGCATGGTGAAAAAAAACGTAGGGATCTTACAATTTCAGAGGCGTTTTTGTAGAAATACTACGTCCTACGTTGTGGACCAACGTAGTTATTACACGTTTTTTTATGAGACTGGGTTGGTCTGACGCCTCGGCTGCTGTGGGCGTCTCTCCGCCTGCCGCTGTGGCCCGGGTTGGCTGCTGCTGCGGGCGCTGGTGCCGCTGTGACCTCGCCGCAGGCTGGAGCCAGCCAACGTGCTGGCGGATGTCGTCCGTCTGCTCCGCCGCCGCCTTCATGGATTCCACCATGGCTAGGAACTGGGGTCCGAACAGCCCGTCCGGGCTGATCGGAGCGTCCAGCAAAACCTTTCTGGCTGGCTCTGTGACAGCCGCCTGCTGCAGCCAGAGGTGGCGCTGGATCTGCGTCATCCACGCAGCGATACTCGCCTGGGAGACCGCAACGGACGCGCACAGCGTGAGCGCCTTGCTGGCCGCCTTACCGATCTCCTCCGCCTCCTCTGATGCCAAGGTGGCGGATCGCTCCACCAGCGTCACCACCGAGTTGGACAGCAACGCGATGTTGTCTGCCGCCGCGGCGGCCTGAAACGCACACTGATGCGCCCGGTCAGCCTGGCGGGCGACATACTGGTCCTTGGGGGAGGCCAACGTAGGGCGCCGTCTGTCGATCAAGTTGGCCTGCCTAACCCCAAAGAACGCCGTCAGGCTCGGCTCCAGAGAGGGGGTGGTTGGGAAACCATCCTCCGTGAATCCCTCCACCTTAGTGAAGGGAACAAAGGTGGACACCGGAGCCCTCAGGGTCCTCGGGTTCGCCGCCGCCCCCTCTTGGTACCTCCTAATGGCGGGGAAGCGCGGCCAGACCGGATCACTCCTTCCCGTCTGAACCCGGGAAAAAACTCCGGCCATGTCGTCCAGAGCCACCCTCTCCCGACCTAGGGGAACGGGGAGATCATCTGCAGGCGGCCGCCCTGCAGATGATCTCCGGCAGCTCCACCATGATGCCACCTAACGCCGGCAGCGCCGTGGCAACGGAGAAGGGGACCGCATGCTCGGCCGCCAAACCAGTACCCCGCTCCGCCTCAGTCTCACCCGTCCGGGGGAGAGGAGGGAGGGGAGAACCGCACGGTGAACCATGATGGAGGGACACGGGGTAGGAGTCGTCCGACTCCTGCCCGGCACTTGGCTCCAGGGACATGCTGCCGTCCACCTGCTCCTGGACGGGCCAATCGTCCTCCTCGGCCGCAGCTAGAGCATCTGCTCTTCGCTTCCTGTCGGCTGATGGGAGACGGGCACAATGTGAGCAAGCGACCTGCTGGCTGAGAGACGTGTCCGCATGTTCTGGCCCCAGGCAGGATTCGCACATTGCGTGCTGGTCATAGCTCATGATATATCCTGAGCCACATGAGGGACAATCTCGGACGCAGTTGTTGCTCATGATGATGAATTTCGTTCAGTGCTTCTGTGCTTCCTATTTATACCGGAAGGGAGTCCGAGGGTGGGGCCCACCTTGCGGGTGGGCGTGGACTACAAGTGTTTCAGTGCTGCGCGGGGGCGCAGGGGGATTACCCAATAGCGATAGCCTTAGAGGGTGAAGCCATATACGAAATAGAACAATCCATTACCATGCTGTCATGAACGTGCGGTGCTGTTACGTGTACGCAAATTGACGTGCTTGATGTGAACGAGCATTTTGGTTAAAGTTGCGCATGCGCTATGAGCGCACATACGGGTACTTCTCAGGCATGCCGGGTAATCTGTGACGTTTCACTCTCTCAAAAGTTGGGCCATTTTATCATCATGCGCTAATGAGCAACTCTCATAGGAATTAATGAGGCCCCGCCTCCCACGCTGTATCCAGTTCTTATTATACATCCATGGTCTGCAACGGTGCTGACTTGAGACCGGTCTCTACCTGACCGGTCTCAATAACAAGTAGTTCCAGCAAACATCCACTGATAAACTGCGATGTTAACAACCTCATGATAACCTCACATGTGTTTAACTTAGGATCATACCTGTGTTTAGTCTAGATTAGAAAAAGGTAAATGTGTGCATTTTATTATAAAGTTGTGTATATTTACAGACTGTTGCAAAAACTAAGAAGCTTATAAACATCAGGTTTAAAACTAAAATAGCTTTACAAAAAAGTAACACAATGAAAGATGTTTGGAGTTTTATTTGAGTTATTAATTTACATTTTTTGTCTAAGAGATGCTGATTTGAAACCGTTGTTACATACAGTTACGGCATTTCCTGTTTCTGCTGGAGAGAGGGGAGGCCGTCCCCAAAGCTTGCCGCTGTATTTACTCCCTCCATCTGACAGGAGGGAGCCTCGTTGAGCTGCGAGTGGTAGGGTCGAGGGAGTGGTTTGGGATTGGGCCTGAAGGTGTCCTGAGAGACTGCTGCCTGCAGGCAGGCTCCCATGCAAAAGTTGGCCCATTTTTATCTTCATGCGCCTGAGGCCCCGCCTCCCACGCTGTATCCAGTTCTTATTATACATCCGACACACACCGCAGCCTGGCTGGGAGTTTGTGGTGTGCTCACCTATGGTGCTCACACACCGACTCACAGCCTCGCCGCGTCCCGCGGTCTAGGGAGGAGAAATCGGCTGAGCTGCAGCTGAGAAAAGATTGAGTGTGAGGAACTTAACCTGACGGCTCCGCGGACGTAACGTAACGGCTCCACGGATTGGTCCATTTGGGGTATGGGCACATCACTGTACCCAGGAAGAAAAAGAGAAATCTCCAACGAGGCGTTCTGAGGCAGCATAGACAGGTTGCGTCTATCGTTATTCCAACCCAGTTTAGATTTTGCTTCCGCATTACGCAAGAACGTAGCTCTACGCGATAGCGTCATAGCCTTCTTCTTCGGCTGTTATAGCAACCTGGCGTTACATCTATGGGCGGCAAATATGAATCTGACAAGCGAAATACCGTCCTTTTAAACGCCCATAATTATAATCAGGGGCGTTGCCTGGACCTGGAAACATTCGGGGCTTAGCCCACAGTGGCGGCGCTACAGTCGAATTTTCTACTGCAAGACTCCCCACACGCACATACACAATTGCGCCATCTGGTGTCACAAACGTGTGTCTGCATTAGCTTTGTTACGGCAATGGATTGTGGGAGATTCTCATAGCACGTGAGGATTTCTTGAGGGTAACGGTGTGTCCACACAGCAGCTTTGATCAAATCTTGAAAATCCTGGAGCTGGGCGTGTCTGACAGCTTGGGGATTTCGCGACCAACAACCAATCACATGAATATCACATGAATATCCCGCCCCCGACATACAAAGCAAAAAAACCCGGTTTCTTCTACACTATTGTCAAATAGGAAGGGCTATGATGAACATTTATTTTTTTAACATTTTGAACATTTATGAGATTAATGTTTATGGTGCTATTTTATGCTACATTCCATGCTGGCTAATGATACTGTCTATGCTTGCTAGCAACGAAGTAAACTAGCAACGAAGTAAACTGGATATAAAATCCCCAAACAAGCGAAAACCTACCAGTTTCACCCACTGTCTCTGCCACCTCCCTCCATGCCTGGTTCCTCCGGTTTGTATCCCGGTAAGTAAATAGGGACTGGTCATAAAGAACCGGGTGATTTGCTACCGCAATAACTAACTTCTCCTCCATTTTTGTGGAATATAGAAATGAACTGCGGGGTCTGGTTCTCCCAGCTTGCACGTGGTTTGATTGGCTAGCGCTTGAACTGTCAGATTTGCATAAACGGATCTGATTGGCTGTCGCTTCCAGCTCAGCCTCAAAAGTTGAACATTGTTCAACTTTGGAATCCTGAACATCCTGAAAATCCTGGAAATCTTCGCCTCGCCCCCCCACAATGCAGTTCGGCGACAAGCGAGGGAAAGTGGCGTCATCCCCATTCAAAGTCAATGGGCTGGAAGCGGTGGACAAATCGCCAAAAGCTGCTGTGTGTACGGGCCGTAAGGTGCCTGTATTATCTCGGTGGACAAAATGTATGTTTTTATTTTATAAGGACAATAACGTACTGTTGTGTTTGTTTAGTTTAATGTTAATTGTTTAATGCTCACAGTCACAGCAACATGTTTTTGTGTGATTGGTTTTATATGATTTATCAACGTGATCATCAATAGCTAATCTGAGCACCAGAACCCAGCTCACGTGTCCTTTTATGCTGTCCATTGAAATGCAGGAAAGTAATCACCAGCTCTGAGTGATCTGTTGCGGAGGGAACATTACACCGGAGTTACATAAGCAGAGATAAAGTGCTATTTTGAGGGAACTCACCTCCTCTGGGGTCCCCCAGGAAGAATTTTTTTAAATGTTGAAGTTAAAAGCATCAATCTTGTGCACTTTGAGAGCAACATTAAGAGATATGGATACATCTCTCAACACCCATATGGTCAACAAAAAATCAAAGAATCAGAATCAGAAACGGGTTTATTATTTAAAAACACTTTATTTCCAATTAAATCATAAACTATGTCAAATTATTAGAAGTTGTTAGTAATCAGATTAAACAGAAAAAAGGGATGGAAGGAGGAAATAATAATCCCTCATCACTTGCTGTTTGCGGTTGAAATGATCTCTTTTGCTGGCCAAACATGCTGGATGGAAAGCAGTGATGTCTCACTTGCCTTGGCCCTCTATCTGCTGTCCCTAAATCAGTCATGTTACCATTGACTCTTGTCTGTTTCTGGTGTTCCTGTTCATTGTTGTCTCCATTGTCGTTCTTGTCTGTTGTTTCTCCTTCTTGTGTGTCCCTTTCTCCTGTTCTCCTTTCTTCATCCTCTACTCTGTTTGGCTCATCTGTGATGACTGTGTAGGTAACACAAACAAGTATGTAAGTCAATCAGTTTCCAGCTCTGTCAAATAAATGAATTTCAAGATACACAAATTTGTCTTCATTAAAATGAGTGTCACCACACTGTCACAAAATGTAATACTAACCAATTGAAAATAGTTAAATGTACATCTCTTGTAGATATCACTGTTAGAGTAGTTATCTGCCAATAGGACATAATCATTCCTATACAAATGCAGTTTGAGTAATTCACTTAATATATTCACTTCATACTTTAATATAGTCATTTTCACTTAATACTCTAATATAGTCATCTTTCTGCATTCAAAACTAAGGAAAGCTGTACAATTTGACATGATAATGAGGAAAAAAGGCCTCCGACAATGCAGATCATTTTGTGATCATATCAATTTTAAGATGGGGGTCAAGGCTTAATATTTGGGAGCATAGTGTCCCTTGCCCCCTTTCAGGAGCCCCACTGGATTAGCTTTGATCTGAAAGCTTGTTAGCTGGCTGTCCATCTCATAATGTACACATAGAAACTAGCTGTCAATAGGAATATCAATCAGAAGAATTATAATTTCATGCAAAAATCTGTCACAAAAAGAGGTTGCACATTTAAATTCAGGTGTTGTTATGGCAACGTCAGTGGCCAACAGCCACATTTACTGCTGCAAATACGTTCAAACATGCTGTTGACACGTAAAGCAGTGGCAACTATGCCACCATTTCAGCTGACTTTTCCTCAGAAATACCGTCACATAACATCCATATATTTCAGTGCTAGGTTGATGCTTAGCTAAGCTAACTATGAAACACTTTAACTGACAGGACTCCGGATCAACTGTGTAATGTAAGGTAGCTTCTAGCTTCATGTCGAAACACTGACAGTAAGTCAACATTTCCCAGAGAGCTTTCTTTGAAATCACCAGGTAACGCTAAAAAACACAACATTTAGATTTTATGACAAAGTGTTTATTTAATATATCTGGCTAGCTATAGCTACTTGCTAACGGTTTAGCTTACCCCCGCGATTCAAAGTAACGTCACGTAGCTATAATGTATGCTTTGCTTACATGTTGACATAACTTGTAAGTTTACTGACATTTACATACCTTGTTCACCTGGCTCAGGTGGTGGCTCTGGGGTTGTTGTGTGAGCCACCAACTTGAGAATTGCCGTATTTTTTATTTAAAAAATGTCTAATGTCCATCTTCAGAAAACTCCGCGCCCGCGGCTGAAAGTTTAAAGTGTAAACACTGTCACAGAGGAGAGGTCAGCCAATAAAACACGTTTATTTCCATGCAACTCTCGGATTGGTCTGGTGGTTGCCTCTGTTGCATTCACTGAACACGGGAAATTACAATTCTGCCATCCTCTAGGTAAAGTACGGTTAATGTATTATATTATTGAGGGAGAATTGTCCGGGGCTAAAGAAAAAACATCCGGGGCTTTAGCCCGGATGCCTACCCCAGGCGACGCCCATGATTATAATTATAATATAATAATAAAATAGTGCTTCTTTGTCAATATGACTGAACCACACTTATGCAGTGCTGATGAGGTAATGTTAATTAATCATTTAATATTAATTCCTGATGGATATAAGAGGGATACATTAGCAAACATCTGTATATAGCCTATATAATGTTTCGTTTTTTTGTTTGTCATGTAACATATTAACGTTTTGACCTTCTGTTTAGGATGTAAAGGTATCTATTTAATATTTTATTTAATGTCTATTTTGTTATATAATACAACATATAACATTTGACATTAATAACATATAAACGTTTGTAAAATATAAAAATGAAATGTTGGGACATTTATAAAAATGTATTCCTTTACATAAAAGTGCTTTCCAGAGGTGTAAGAAGTGATAAGATCTTGTACTGTACTTGAGTAAAGGTACAAGTACCAGAGTGTAGAAATACTCAATACTTTTATTATATTGTTGTTGTATATATATATATATATATATATATATATATATATGTATGCGTGTGTACAATGAATTAATATAAAGTGTATGTGAGTGTGTGTATAAATGAATGAATACATCTGTGTGTATACATGTGTGAGTACATATAAGTGTGTGTTTATATGTTTATAAATGAATAAATGTGTGTATATATATAAAACAGTATCATTAAATAATGCTGTGTGTGTATAAATGAATGAATACATCTGTGTATATTTATGAATAAATACATGTGTGAGTACATATAAGTGTGTGTGTGTATATGAATAAATGTATATATAAAATAGTATCATTAATATATATATATAATAGTATCATTAAATAATGCTGTCAAATAAATGAAGTGCACAGTAATAGTCAAGGTTATATTCAATATTCTGCTAATAAGATAAGATATTTAAAACGTCTTTTGTTTGTCCTGAAAACGACATTTGAGAATACACACAGGCTATTTATAGATGATAAAACACCAGTAATACAATCTCAGGAATCTTCGATATGGCTTTGATTACAGGATCGTTTACTTTCAGTCAACAAACAAACAGGATCGTTTACTTTCAGTCAACAAATCCTTTGGAAAGACAAAAAACAACTATTCATCCTGCTTTACCGCGACCGCTATAACAGCCGAAGAAGAAGGCTATGACGCTATCGCGTAGAGCTACGTTCTTGCGTAATGCGGAAGCAAAATCTAAACTGGGTTGGAATAACGATAGACGCAGACAGGTTAGAGTTTTACTCGCTACAGGGTGTACTTTGAGGGTTTGTGACTTTGCAGACCATTTACATGCATAAAAACCTTCATAACACACAAGGGGACGGGTAATAACGGGAAAAGCATGACATGGGACCTTTAACATGAAAGCTGTGCAGACTTTAGAAATTATATATATTTAACATGAGTGGGTACATCGAAGACGTGTTACAATATTCATCTTTAATCCAAACAAATAACATTTAAAAGACTGAAAAGACAGGCAACACGATGTCCTTTCATGAAGAACATACTTGCACCACTTGAAACACCAGTACATAAAACAGTTTGGAGCTCCGTCTGCTGGAAAGAAACAGCATTGATTCCGTCACAAATCTAAGACACGACATAGCCTATCTGATTTAAGATTACACAATTGAATAAAAAAATATACTGATTATATTTCGCTTCCCCCATTCCTCGAATAAATAAAAATGAAAGCATTTTTACTTACAAGAAACTACAAAAGGCTTCTCCTAAACGCCTCATGAGCTTTTGTTTTGAAAAGACTTCAGTTGCACCGGAAGTAAAAAGCGCTATTCGAAACGAAGCTGCTGCTGCAGGATGATGAGGATGTGAGGACAAAGATTGCACCTATGCGAAAACAAACGATTAATAACGACGGGTGGCTAACTAATAACATCAGTGTTTACCCTGTCTTAAATTTGTCTAACCAATGAAAACACGAAACTTCCATAATATCATTCGCTGAGTGTTTTTTCCTCGCTAGTTATGTTTTATAGTCAGTATGAGGTGACTGTCTCGTAGCAGCGACAATGCTCCAGCCTTTCAGAACCGGCTTTTTCACATTTTCTTCGTCACATCAATGACTATGGACGTCCGAGCAGTGCTGGAGTTTGCCACAGCTACCAGGGGATTGTCCCTGTTGTTGCAGGTAAATTTGAGCCCAAGTTGGATGGTTAGGAATAGGCTAATCCGGTTTACACCTGCAATGTTTGTTATTAACCATGATTTCCCCTGACGTTTAAGTCACATTGGCAATGATATGTCTGTGTGTAATGGATAGTGCTCAGGGAATACATACTGTATGTGATAAGTAGGTCAGAGACAGAGTGACTGCAGCTGGGTTTATCTGTACAGCAAAATTGCTTATGATGGCAGTATTTACTCTAATGGTGTTTAATATTTCTCCTCAGGCTGTCTTCAATGCTGTCATCCCTGACCATGATGCTGATGCATTCAGGCCCCCACGGACCGAGGAGCCTCTGTACTTGGACTCTTCAGTGGAGTGGTTGTTGGGAGGCCTGTCTCACTGGGATGCTGAGCATTTCCTCTTCATCGCTGAGAGAGGGATACCTTTATGAGCACAACTTTTGCTTTCTTCCCCCTCTTCCCCATCATCCTCCGGGCCTGGCAGAGACGCTGCTGTGGCCCCTGAGCAGCTGGCTGAGTGTGCGGGGGGCGTCTGCTGGTGGCCGTGGCTCTGGGGAACACTGCCCTCTTCCTGTTGAGCGTGGTCGCCCTGTATGCACTCAGTAGGACGGTTTCTTCAGGACAGACGACTTGCTCTGCTCTCCAGCCTGCTCTACTGCATCACACCTGCCAACGTTTTTATGACCGCTGGATCTCAGAAAGCCTGTTTGCTGCACTCACATTTGGCGGTCTGTTCCCTGCTGGAGAAAGGATTCACCTTCCGAGGCCTGCCTGGCTCTAAGTATAGCCACTGCAGCACGATCTAATGGACTTGTTAACATAGGATTTCTATCTGTATCTTCCATCACTGCATGCTATTACCCAGATTCGTGTTTATCGAACAACGACAAAAGGGCCACAGTAAAGTCTTCCACTACATTTGGGCCATCATCCGTCTCCTGCTTACATCCTCCTGGGAACTGCAATTATTGCTCTTCCCTTCTGTCTTTCCAATACTATGGGTATAGGACGTTTTGCCACTCCTTCTGTCTCCTTGGAACAGATCCCCCCTGCTCTTGTGTCTCTGGCTGTAACTAAAGGGCTACCGGGTTCCAGATGAAAATGGTCCACCGCCTCTAATGGTGCATGAGACCTCGCCTCTGCTGTATTCTCATATCCAGGATGTGTATTGGGATGTGTGGCTTCCCTCCGCTACTTTGAGCTGAGGCAGATACCGAACTTCATTCTGGCTCTACCTATGGCCACCCTCGGCATTATGGCAGCTTATGCTTATTTTCTAGCTAATCCAGAACTGTGTCTTAGACTCGGTCTTTGGGACACAGGTGCACATTTTGACAAGCCCACACCTGGAATGTTTAACCCCAGAGTGTTTGTGTACATCGTACATTCAACGGTACTTCTGGTGTTCGGAACATTGTGCATGCACGTGCAGGTGAGTAAAGGATATAATCATCTTCATGTTTTTATCTGTCTGGTTGTATGACATTTTTTGATTTTCATCTATTCCTATTTTTAATCTGCATTTGTAGGTTCTAACCAGATTCATGGCCTCCTCGACTCCTGTGCCCTTCTGGATAAGTGCTCACCTGCTCCTCCTCAATGAGCCACTTCTTCATCGAAGGAAAACATCAAATCCTAATGTACAGCTACACACTCATTCCAGCAATGGATGCCAGCACACTCCTCAAAACCCCATCATTGCACTGCTGCCATACTTCAAAGCTGTTCCTCTACAACACAGGGCATCCTGGGATACTTCCTCTCTTACTGGGTCCTGGGCCTGGCACTGCATTGTAACTTCCTTTTGCCATGGACATGACCAAAGACGGTACTCTGAGCTTTAAATGCAAACATTTCTATGTAGGACTGGGCTTAAACTATATTATAAATCATATGATCACCAGTGTTTTACAGTACATCATCAATACTCCTTTTTCACAAAGAACATCATTGTATTGTATACATGAATGCAACATTATGTCAATGTCTCATTTATAAAAAAAACAAAACTGAAATCACTAACTTAAATGTAGTTTTTCAAATTCTTATTATAATTATGTCACCCAGTCCTACATAGAGGCCTATGAACATGAACACATTTTTGAAGCCATTTATTCATGCAATAGTCAACTGTTTGTAACCGAACAAATGCAAAATATTCCTTTATTCAACACTGTTTAATTGTACATATTGGGAAAACTATGGTTTTACTTTAAAAATAAATATTTGTATTTCGTGCTGATATCTTGCTCTTTAATTTAATATTGCACTGCATGTTTGGAAGAATTATCCCAAGTTATACTTGGGGATTATCGGATGTGAATGAAAAAATAAAGATTTTGCTGCTGTAATAATCCTCACCTAGTTTTATTTGATTGTGAAGATAATCCTTTTCTCAAGGCATTAATGTAAAATTGCTATATTGTGTTAAGTTGTAAAGGACATGCAATACCATGTTTACCCCTTGAAATGAATCTGCATACATCTAAAAAACACATTTGTATCAGTCTAATCAGTGGCTTCTATGAAATAATGTTTTGTATTGAATAATGGGCCAAAGGCTGAATAATGCCCTCATTTGCTGCATGAAGGATGTGCGGCTGCGGCACATTTTAATTTAATAACATTTATGAAAAAAACATTTGTAATTGTATAGTCCCATTTTGGATGTATGTACCTGTCCTACAATATTACTATAATATAACATGATACTTTATTGTCCCAGTGAGAACGTTGTGGTGTCCAAACCTCTTGGAACTACCTCCCTTTGGTTCAAATGGGTATTATTATAATAATGCACCTATATTATTATAATCAGTTTTGCTTGTTTGCAATTATTTTTAATATTTTCCATGGGGGATTTAATTTAAATTAGTTCTCTAAAGATTCCGTGTTTTCACCATAGGATGTTCAATGATCTACAAATAACCACCGTGCAAACATTACGTGATTGCGTAATTACAAGTCAGCAACTTACGTGCTTACGTCAAACGTCCACATCCTGACAACAAAAAAAGGAAAAAGGAAATGTGAACTGCTGCAAGAAGCTCCAGTAAAAACCGTCAGTTGGTGTGGATTTTATGAAAAAGACAATTTAATTTAACAAAATGAGTACTTTATTTTATGACAGCCTTTATTTTAACTACTAAACATGGTAGTTAGCCTTGAGTCATCCCGGGAACTGATTCATATTGTTAAAGTCTGCTACGGAGAAGAATGCCTCTGCTGGTTCGCTAGCTAGCTTTCGTTAGCTTTCAGAATGGACAACTGAACGCTAACCGAACAGGCAAAATACCAAACTACAATGACTTAATCTGGAGACAACAGTCTCTCGAAAACGTGGCGAGAAGGGAGAGTTTTGTGTGTGCCTTATAGTTACCTTCGAGCCGTGTCGATACTGTTTACATGATGAAAAACTGCGAGTACCAGCAGATCGACCCGAGGGCGCTGTCGGTGTTGCCTCAGTCCGCACAGAACAACACCGAGAAGACGGTGCAACGGTCGCGGAGGAAATGGGAAGTATTCCCGGGGAAGAACAGGTTTTTTCCTGCGATGGACGGATCATCCTGCCCAGTCAGAGCGGTGTCCTTCCTCTGACACTAGGCCTTATTGTTGTCACGTGTGGCCTTTTCTTTGCATTCGAGTGAGTAACTAGACATTTCCTTTGTATGACTGTTTCAAGTGAACCATGAATGCAACATGTCATGTATTTTACTCATGTGGAAGTTGAACAATCTTCCTGCTTCATACTTTCATCGCAGAGTTTCGTGGCAACATACTAAGGGATTAAATGTGGTTTTGACTAGTGCAGGCAGACACTAACAAACGTATATCTTTTCCAGTTGCCCATTCCTGGTGAAACATCTGACCGTCTTTATACCTGTGATTGGTGGGGCCCTTTTTGTGTTTGTGGTCTTCTCCCTGCTGAGAACCAGCTTTACAGACCCAGGCATCTTACCTAGGGCTACCCCAGAATGAAGCAGCAGACATAGAGAAGCAGATAGGTAAGGCACAACATGGAGTTGCAAAAATCACTGTGGGGCAGATGGGGGTAAGGGAGCTTTGCCATATGGGGGATCTCTGTGTTCTCTGAGTGTTTGTGGTTGAACTGCCTACCAAGACCTAAGCAGCTTACTCTCTACCATGTATGAAGACCGCAACAGCCAGACATATCATTTGTGTGCTTAATGGGTAAAATCAAATGTGCACGTCCCTTCTGTCCCCTTCTCTATTTTAAGATACCTCAGGATCCTCTACGTATCGCCCCCCTCCTCGAACCAAGGAGATCCTCATCAACCAGCAGGTGGTAAAGCTCAAATACTGCTTCACATGTAAAATGTTCCGCCCTCCTCGGACCTCCCACTGCAGCCTGTGTGACAACTGTGTGGGTAAGGATGTGGTGGGAAGTCACCACTTAACTGCATTAATTAAACTTAACAACTTAATATCAGTGCCATGGGGAACATACCATGCAGACTGTTTAGCTGCTAGGTTTCCACTTGTTTGCTACGTGGAGCGCACCTTCCTACTATAGTGAAATGTACCAATCAAAACAGTTACATAGAACCACAAACCAACATACTCTTACCTTAGACATAAAGTGGGTGGCCTTAAAAGCATTAGCCTGGCTGGAAAGTCTGTCCTGCTCACATTTTCCCATGTCTGTATTAAGACATTCCTCACATGTATGTATGTACATGTGAGGATCCATTTTTGCTCTAGTCATTCCTCCTCTTTATGCTGACAGCTAAATGATCTCCCCTTCGCATGCTTCCCATGAAACGAATGGGCGACACATCTTACAAACCTCGTTCAGTGCTAGAATGTTTAACTGAAGCGAGTGTGATGCTCCTGCATTCAGAGTTAATCAAATCATGTGGGTGTTTCATACAACGTTACAGTAGTTTAAGCAAAACATCCCCTCTGTGTGTTCTCCTTACAGTGTTTACTCGTTTGCCCTGTGTTGGAATGAGAAAAGCATAAAGAGGGGATTTTAGACTAAAGAATGTCTTGTTTTAAAAAGAGGCCGTTTGGATAAGTCTAACTCTTTGCAGCCTCACATTATAAGATAAACTTTGCAATACATTTGGGCACAGATCAAGGATTGTCTTCGAATAATTTACAATCAAATTAGGAAGGGATCTCTTTTTGCGCCCCAAATGAACAGGAGGAAGGATTACAGCAGTTTCAGTAATCTCATAGACACCTGATTACGGTCTTAAAATGTTTTGGATCTATCCTTTTACTGAACCAGGAAAATCATAATTTGATGAAAAGGCCCTTATAGTACCAGGGTAGTGTTTTATTATTGTTTAATGTACAACACATTTGGCATCAAGCCGTGCTTAGAAACTTACAAACTACTATAAAACTTGCCTCTTATCTCTATATATCCTGTTTCCCCCCCTCAGAACGGTTTGATCACCACTGTCCCTGGGTGGGAAACTGCGTGGGCAAACGCAACTACCGCTTTTTCTACAGCTTCATCATCTCTCTGTCTTTTCTGACATCTTTCATATTTGGCTGTGTCATAACGCACATTACCCTGCGTAAGTATCCTCACAAAGTATTAAAGCATAAAGCACTCTGTATGATGTTTCTGTCATGTTATCAAAAATCACTTTAAGATAACTTTATTTCCTATTTGTCTTTTTTCTCTCCAGGTTCTCAAGATGGTAAAAGCCTCGTCCAGTCCATCCAAGAGAGCCCTGCCAGATATCCTTTTGTAGATACCAGCACTCACATAATCTGTTAATGAAATAGATGAGATCTTTTATATATTTGCTTCTTGTTTATGTCGAGAAATAACACAAGTCACGCTGTTGACAAGGCATTTCCTGCTGCGTCTCAGTCTAAGCTCACGCCTAATAGGATCAGAGAGTTAGCATCCAGCAGAGCAATGCTTTTAGGCAGATGGCTTTGCAGAAGAGGGTTTGCTGCCTCATGTTCTCGTGAGATTAAGTTAGAGGCAAATATAGCCGGCAGAACTACAGAGAACTACAGAGATTTGTTATTCACAGTCAGGGTGTGGGTTCATTTCTACATTGAGCGCATGATATGCGCTCAATGTCATTTTCATGAATTCAGAACGAATACTTACATTGTCCGTACTTGTTATCTCATAGAGCCAAAGCTCTGATTTATTTCTGTAGCGTTGAGACTTTAACGCTGTAATGCGTCTTTTAGCCAGTATAAATATCACATGTAATTTGGAACAACGTGTCCATGATTAAGGATAAATATATCTCAAAACAAATGTAAGCCAACAAGATACTGTCTAAACTTAGCATGAATGATTCTCAGAAGCAACTAAATGTTAGCAGGGAGACCCCATTGTTTACATCTGGGTCACAAGTTGGTAGTTTCTTTGTAATAACTAACAGTGTTGCGCCGGTATAATTTAGAGGAACTTTTCTTTTCTTATGTAATTCCATTTCTTTTACATCTAGTATTTTAATATTGAAAATGGTCCGCCATTATCTGAGAAGGTTTTGTTTTAATTTGCAGTTGGCTCACTTGCCTTTTATGCGTTCTTTTATCGCCATCTGCCTTAAATAATTATTGTTAATGTTGATATTTCCATTCCTTGACTGATCCTGGTGCACTGTGGTGGAGTTGGTGATTTGTTTTCTTCTCCATCTGGTCTATAGTGGGCCTCTCAGGCTTCCATACATACCTAATCGCCTCAAACCTCACAACAAATGAAGACGTAAGTATTCATGCACCTTAATGATACAACCATGATATTTGAGACTTTATCCATTACTGACAGCTTACTGATTTACCGTACTCACTCTGCAGATTAAAGGCTCCTGGTCAAGTAAAAGGTGTGGCAGAGGAGTCTGGGAACCCGTACAGTTACAACAGTATTATAACAAACTGCTGTGCGACCTTATGTGGCCCCATGCCCCCCAGGTGAGTGAATATGTCCCCGTCCCATAAGCTGAGACTTTTTACACATATTTAGTATCAGGAATGGAATGCTTCATGAACATTTGATTAAAGATGGCATGACATGTACAATCAACGTTGGAGTAGAAATTAGTCAAATGTGTCATTTAAAATGAATACGTACCTGTTTTATGTACTATTTCAAGTTTATTAAGGTTTAGACAAAAGTCTGGAATCAAACCATCAGTTCAAAATCAGCACAACTGAATTTATGCATGATATACATTTAAATCTCCCCCAAAAAGTCTAAAAGCAGAGGGGTATATGTTCACCCTTTGTGAAACATATTGGTTCTCTCTCAGTCAAGATTCCGCAGTTCTTTTGTATTGCATATTAACTGTATGTTATTAATCATAGTGTGGGACATTTGTGTCAGTCTGCTTGTATTATTTATTTGTATGGTTGTAAGTGCACCCTCTCATAACCCTGTGATCTGTAGTCTGATTGACAGAAGAGGCTTCCTGTCTCTCGACGAGGCGATCCCTGCTGTGTCGGCCTCGGAGATAGAGCTGCCTCCCTTCACGGTCAAGAGCGACGCACACATGGTAGGATGAAGCAGCATGTGGCCCCTCCTGAGTCCCGACTGTCCCTTAGCTCCTGCGTTGTTGTTGTTGTTAGGCTGCCCCTCCCACCCCGTGCCTTCTCCACTCTGTGTGTCCACTCCTCCATCCTCCAGACTTCAGTTTCAGTCCCTAAAGTAGAGTTGAATATGTGCCCATTCTATATTGTTTGTAAAAACGTTGTGAATGTCGTGACAGGTAGTCTCTAACTAGACTGGACATCTGAGTTTGCGATGGCTTAGAACGCCAGACATCCACAGTAGAAAGGCTTTATAACATCTACTGAGGGTGTCATCATGCTAAAAACAATACTGCTGTGCCTCTTGTTTAAACTTTAAAAACAAAATGTCTTGGGAGCCTCCTGAAACAATGTTT
Source organism: Gymnodraco acuticeps (assembly GCF_902827175.1). Taxonomy (NCBI): domain Eukaryota; kingdom Metazoa; phylum Chordata; class Actinopteri; order Perciformes; family Bathydraconidae; genus Gymnodraco; species Gymnodraco acuticeps. The sequence continues at coordinate 427,679 of NW_022990565.1, read as the reverse complement.
GGCACCATTGAGCAGGTACAAATGCGAGAAAGTGTTGTTACAGTCAGAAGTGAACCATTTGTTCATGTGATGGTGAGTTGCTGAGTCCCCCTGCAGCAGATATATTATTTGTGCTGTGGGACATTGAACACGTTCGTTGTTGCACCTTTTGATATTTGACTTGTGTTTATGTTTGCTCACTCTTTCTATCCAACATGTTGCTGTATCTACCTCCTTGTTACTGTACTGCAGGGTTTGCTTGGATGTTTTTTGTGAATGTGTATGCACACAAAGGTCTTAATAACTGCTTTTTTTCTAGAACATGCAAATGTTTAATATCATATTATGTGTTTGACTTAACAGCACTTTATCACAGATCATTTGCCACATGTGTCCAATACATTGGTCATTCAATATGGTCAGCATATCATGTCTAAGACCTATTATCAAAAGCTATATTGCTTTATTTTCTTAACTACACTTTTGCTTTCTTTTTTACGTACCTATTTATTCACCTAAAAAGTGTTCTTTAAAAGTGTTAAATAAACATAACTTTTGTATTTTGAGATCTGGCCTCTGTTTTGAATTTACTTTGCCTCTTCATTTTTTTCAAGTCTTGATGTGCCTGACTTGGGATTTTAAGATGTTTTGGAACAGTTGTATTTTCTAAGGTAATTATATTTATTTCTGTAGGCATAATTAATGAACATACGGGTTTATTTGTTATAAACATTTGTTTCCTATGCCTGTTACGTCATTGATAGATCTGACACTCAGTGTTGTACTGTATCCACCCTGCTAGGAGGAGAACTGTCAGGATTTTGCTTTGTCCTGCACAGCCTGAAGGGCACTGCTGCATGTAGACGGTCGATGGTAAGAGTAGGGTTCAACAATAAAGCATCGCAACATGTCTTCACTTATCATTTGCCGTTTGGGTTTGAAACTGCTGTCATCTTTTATTTTCTAAGTTATTGCATTTTTACTTATTTTTGTATTTGTCTATGCTTGGGATGGGTTCACAGCCTCACCTGTGAGTGTGCATGCTTCACTATCATTCACTCCCGTCTCATTAACAATCGCTCTAAATCACTCATGTTTGAAGCTGCTGATCTTACGCTTGTCCTCTGTAATTAGATGAGAGGTTTTTCTTATGTAATCACAGGCTTATTGTGCATGCATGGAGAAATACAAGTCTGCATAAACTGTATCTCTGTTTCTACTTTTATCAGAGCCAGAAGAAAAACAAGAGGAAGCAGCTTCTCCACGCATTTCCCTCTTAACCTGTTTCATTGTCTGCATCTAACTCACTTCTTCCATGTCTCTCCATTTGAGTCTCCCTCTGCCATCAGTGCTATCACCGCTTTCACTGTGTTTGATAATCCAATCCTTTTAATCATGTTGCAGAATTGTCTATATATGTTGTTACTGTTGATACAGCTCTGCCTTTTATAACACCAACGGATGATGTGTCTTATTCCTTTATTTCTTCCCTCTCCACACAGTGCACTCAGAGCACCAAGGACGTGCTGGAGAGGATGTTCCACTCGTACGATGTTCATGGGCTGTGCCCCCCAGCAACCCCAAAGACCACCCCTCTGGACCTGGAGGTTTCTGGCCCGGCAGCAGCTTCCTCTGAGCCTTCTCTCTCCGCTGGGTGCTTGCCGCAGGACGCTCGCCAGCCTGTGGCCCCCCCTTGCCCCCCGTTCAGCAGAAGCAACAAGAGGAGAGACTCGCTGCACTCCATCAACCCAGCCTTCCGCCTGGCCTCACCCTCTCCATCGCTGAGCCGCACCACCTTTATTCTGGGAGATGCCCCTGACAATGGCTTTATCCCCCTGCCCTGAGTACTCCCAGAAACCAAAAGAGATGAAAAAAGGGATCCGAGTGTATGGCTACAAAGAAACTTTTTATAGTGGTTGTCATTCTATGTGTCGCCGTTAAGTGAATATGACATTCTGATGAGTTGATTAAAGGGACAGCTCACCCCAAAATCTAAAATACATATTTATTCTCTTAACTGTAGTGCTATTCATCAATCTAGATCGTTTTGGTGTGAGCTGCACAGAGTTGGAGATATAGACAAATCGGCCTTCTCTAAAATAAAACTAAAATGTATGGCACTCGGCTTAAGTCGCTGAAAGCTCCAAAAAATTACAGAAAAATACAACCGCAATATCTATTTCTGGAATGCATGACCCAGTTACTCATGACTACAACTCATGAGGCTAAAGACTGCTTGAGATGCAACTCACACCGAAACACTGGAGGTTGGTCCAAAGCACAACAGGTACGTGTATAGGTAAATGTACATTTATTTAAAAATGTTTGGGTGAACTGTTCCTTTACTCACTTTATGTTCTGTGAGGTTTATCTGTGTCCTACTCCACTATACGTGTCCTTGAGGACGAAGTTACATCTTAGTTATACTTGGAAGCACAATGTAGAAATATTTTTGCAACACCTTTCCACAACTTCCACATAACCTCAATCCATACATCAGCACTGCAGTGTTTGAGTTCCTGCTAATATATTATGCAAACAGGTTTTTACATCTGAGAATACAGACACAATGAGTACTTCCAGTTTGAGTGAGGATGTACAGAAACAGAAGCTTTGATTTTCTAAACTGGCTTTCACTGAGGATTGAGCCATTTCCGGATAATCAATTCTAAAGTTGGCCTTATTTCACGTCACATCATTTCCTGTCATGTAGAGCTAAATCGTTCCAGCGTGATCTATGTTGACAGAGTTAAGATGAATGAGGACTCAGAGTTTGAAGAAGGGCAGTTGGTTCTTTATTTTATTATTTCCACATCAGGGTCTTTGCTGTATTTGGTCATCAGTTCTGCATATGTTGTATATCAGAGGCTATGAAGATAAGTGGTTGATATATTTTTTGTTTTGTTGGGGTGAATCCCTTTAGGAGACTATTATTGAAAGGAATTTTTAAACCGAGTGAATTTGTTCTGACTGGAAACTCCATGAAAAATTACGTTTTTTAATTGCCACTTTGTTTGATCAGATTTTGTGGATGTTAAAACCAGTATTTCATTTAAATCCAAATGAATGTTGCTGCTACACCCCCAGGGCTCGGTTTGCAGTATTTGTCTCCACACACTGTTTCCTGTTAAAGTGATTCAATGGGATTCATTCAGTGCGAGTGTGCATCTGTTTTTTCTTTGCCTCAGGCCACAGACTTATGTTGCCTGTCATGCTGTTTGGTGGTTACAGCACAGGCTCAACGTATGGAGCGTATACAAGCAAATTATTGTCACAGGAATGTTGAAGAGGTCTCTTTACATGTCTGTGTTGCTTTTTTACAGTATGACGCTCTGTCTGAGATGGAGTGTGACGTTAAACCGCAGGAGTTAGTTTGTGCCACTAGAGGGCAGCATGTGATTGCAGCCCAGTCAGAGACTCAGAGGACACTTTAGTGACATGACAACCAAGGCCTTCTGATGTTATTTTTTGTAGTGGAGTGTTGAAGCTGGAGATAGTTTGGAAACGCATCGCCATAGTGAGTGGGTCGTTCATTTCGGCATCAAGACCCTTAGGTTGTGTAGACATTTACAAGCAGTGCTTGTATGGACAACTTGTTTGTATTTTGTAGGATGTAACATTTTGTCAATAAAAACATCACATTTGTTGATTCTGTGTTTTGTTGTAAAATCTACACTAAAAGAGCTTTGCATGCAACAGCTTAGTAATAGCAAAACCTTGTGTTCACCTTGTTTGAACTACACTTCAAACCGACGCCAATGAACATGGAACAATCACTGATATTTGGCTTTTTCATTCTGACAGCTGGAAACCATAAAGACATACATGTTGACCATGTGTTCATCTGGACAAAGATCCAGCAATGAAAAGCATCTGCAGTGTGGACACAAGTGGACACAGACCTGGAGGAGAGGATAGGAATATATATTTTTGTGGATAAAAAATGTGGTGCAACAAGGTAACAAAACTGCAAGTTCACAGAATCAAGGAGGCAATAATACAAAGAGTGTGTTCAAACATATAATAACAATAATAACAATAATAGATTTTGTTAGCGCTTTTACAAGTGCTCAAAGACGCTTTACAGATATATTATCTCCCCAGAGATGCTCTCCCACTGTATAAGATGGGATATGACTGGAAATAGCCGCATAAAATGTGAATGTCATCATCACAGTGCGGTGGACTTTATTCTCTGCCCAGGGTTATACTTTTTAGGACGCCGTTCTCTGTAATTATTCAAATTGAAAACTGGAGAAAATAGCCTAAAAGCCAGTGATCGCAACGGATGGACCTTGGCAGCTGAGGTCTCCGTCTGCACTCAGCTCTTCTGGTCTCATAAAATCGTGAATGTGGCCGAAAGGTTTTTCTAAGAGGTCTGCATGTGGCAGCTGGTGTCTCCTGTTTGAAGTTATTCACTTTTCCAAAAGTGTGATTATTAATTGGCAATTGAAGGTTGTAGCTTCTTAATCCCAAATTAACTTACATTGTCACACAAATGTAATTGGTTTGAATGCAATTTCAGTTTTTCTTTAAAATACTTTTAAAAAATGTAAAAAAATGGTGAATTGGAGCTTTTTAGGGCTGTTCAAAAGAGAAAAGTTGTAAATACATTCAGGGAGAAAAAGATGAGTAAGGCATACACTCGTGCTTAAGCTGTGTCTGGATTCAGACACAGGATGTCATTGTTGCAAGGCACAGACCTTGCAAAACAGAACAACATTTGTAGTGAAATATAATATCCTTAATGGATTTCTCAAGATATTTATGAATCTATTACATAATTTGACTTCAAAAGACTCCCTGCTAAGGCATGAGAGTATATCAACCTGTGTATCTTAAGTTGACATAAAACAGATGGTCAGACTTCAGGCTCGGCGTCTCGCAGGAAGAAAAAGCCAAAGCATTGGCCTCTCGGCAGCTGTGTTGCATTTTGACCACAACCACTACAATTGTTTGCAGAAGAGCAATCTGAAGATGAGTTAAAATTACAGCATAGTAAGTCATCAGTGTGCAACAAGTTTATTTGTCAGCAGTGTTTACATGAGGATTTTACTTAGTCTCGCTTGAGTGTAACCTGCTCTTTAACCCCAACTGGTGTGGCACAGGGACAGAGAGGCCACCCAATGAGTGGCCAGCTTTACTGCTGGGTTTTGAAAATAAGAGGGTGTATTTTATTCAAAAATATGACTTTATTTTACTTTACAAAAGGATATTGATGACACAGATTCTTATTAATAATGGATTGCATGTATGACGGCTAAGCTTTGTCTCCTCAGTAGATACGTGGTCATTATATAGATTCAGCCCAGGCTCCATTGTCCAATGTGACACTTCTTTTTTCAAACGCACAGTAACTGAACATCCAGGAAAGCCACTTCTTTCACTTAAAACTAATAGATTCCAGCTCTTCTAAGAAATATCTACTACCAATTTCCCCCACGGCCATCATCCTCTATGTGACTCATTGTGCTCGTTCCTCTTAAGCGAGCCATGTTTGGCCCTGCTGTCATGCGTACAGCTGTGTGTCACACTCTCACAAGTCTTCTCCTCATCGCTCGCTGGTGTGCCCAGAGCAGAAGTGAAGCACCTCTGTGAGCACAGCAGGTGACTCACAGTCAGGCCTGCTGTCAACATCACTTGCTGCTGTGATTTTGGAGAGCTAAAAGTGTGCTGTGTGCTGGGCAGTGAAGCTGGATATAATTAGCCCCGCCTTTACTGAGCAGGAGAGCCAGCTGCCAGAGTTTGTTGCCAGTGAAACATGAAACAAGTGAATCCTGTGGGCAGCGTGCATGTGGCGGTGAGGATCTCTCAGTCCTGGATGTTGAATTTGACACAACCAGTGGTGGACAGTAGATTAGTACATTTACTTAATTACTGTACCTACAATTTGGAGTTAATTGTTTACTTGAGTATTTTTTTTCTGCAATTTAGGACTCTACTTTCACTATACAACAAATACATACTGTGCTTTTAACTTTTTGAAGACCGGGTTACTTTGAAGTTTTATAATCGGTTTTGAAATACAAAATATAATCAAAAAATTATTTATTGTGTATTTTACTGTATTTACTTTAATGCTCCTATGGTTAAATACTAAAGCTATACCCTGCAGTATATATGGTAAAATGACAAAAACATCGGTCACATTAAAGAGGTTAAACACATGAATGCATCTATAATTGTAATTCAGTAGTATAAAAAAGTGAAATAGGTCGATTGTGCATAATAATTGTTTTTTTTAATGCAGTATTTGACTGCAGTAATGCCATTTTTCCCAACAACAAAAAAATGCTTCTTACACCACTTAACATCAAAAGTCCTGCACACATTCACAGTTTGCAACTCATTCATATATAGTAGCTGAATTTAAATGCAATACATATTTTTCCTCAAAGAATATCCATGGCAACACGAGCACGCCTGGCTGTTGAGTTTGGTCAGTACTTATCCATATATTTGTGGACTGCTTTTCCAGGGACGTCACTGGGTGGCAACATGTTTGTGTGAACACCTCCAGTAAAAAGCCCTGAAAGCCTTTTAGCACATAAAGCTAATGATAGATTAGTTGAGTGTTTGGTTTGTGGATTAGGGTTTGTTGACCCATCCAGTTTGTTGAAAGATTAGAAGTGCACGGTTACAGATCTGACTGTAAAGCTGACTATGCACACGATCATTTTATGCAACTGTTACTGTTGCTATGCAGTCTTGTAGGTCTTTATATCTCCTAAATAATCATAAAACAATTTCCGCTTTTTCAAGATACCTATGTGCAACATTTCGTTTTTCACTTTTTTAAGCATGCAGATTAGATAAGTAAATAAATAAAAAGACGTGAGATATAGACGTAAGTTTGCAGTGGAAAAACAATGATTGTGCACGGCGAGGTGGAAAGAGCTCCCCATGGAAACCTGAATATGTGCCATGGAGCTGGATTAGTGTACATGTACCACAGGGTCAGACCTTATCACTGCAGCCATTATCATGCACATTGTTTGATAAGGCCTTAATCAATCCGCGAGAAAATTCTTTGGTTGCCGACAGATTATTTGTTATAATAATAGTCTCGACTGCCAACAGATAAACCAGCACTGTTTTTTGAGCAACAGTGGTTCGACGCCAGAATAACATTTGGATGATTGTTTTTCATGCCCACAAACATCAACGCCACGGCAGAACAAAAGAGAAACATGTGTTGGTTTTTGCAGCAGACGGGAATGTGCACATCTTTATTAAAATATAATATTAACCAGTGAAAAGAAAGTTTGGGGCTCTCTGCTGGAACTGCTACCCCCGCGACCCGACCACGGATAAGCGGGAGAAGATGGATGGATGGATGAATATTAACCAGGTAGATCTATCACTCTAATCATGGCAGTTTCTGGAAGGAAACACAGTCAGCAGATTGTATTATATTGGATGAATTCATGCTGTATTTGAGAACTGTAGGGTTAAGGAACAATCATTACAAGAATCAGAGGAAAGTGAGAACTTTTTTAATCAAAATGCATAAATGTGTAGTTGTTACTTTGCAGATGATTTAAAAAATCTTCACTAAGCACATTGCATTGCTATTTGGTAAATAAAACCTAAAAGTATACAAATATTTCTAAATGAGCTCTACTGCAGCTATTTTTCAGTCTTTACTTTTCTTACATATCTTTACATATAAGTGTATTAGGCAGCCATACTGTGAAAATGCAAACATTGTAGGAATGTGGTTATGTTCAGATGAGTGGTGATGAGAGTTGTGCAATGACCTAGAGTTGTGCTCTGAACGTCGTGCGCTTGGTTATAGCCCAGGTTTATGAAGATACGACAATAAAGTGAGGGGGGAAAAGAGGTGGTGACAGAGAGATAGATGCTGAGTCACTGAAAGGGCAAGACCAGACATATTCCCAGCATGTTAGACTTATAGCAAAGGTCTTTTCGAGTACAGAACGGGTTCATTTTCTCCACATTGCTTATCGTGTTTACCTAAGTTACTCAAAAGGAAGTTAAGTAAAGGGGAGAAAGGTAGAACAGACACACAGAGGGGTGAGTTTTAGTTTAGATTTGTAACTGTAGAGTCAAATGTTTGAGACTGTGGACTGGCCTGAGGCCTTGTTGTTACCAATAACTCTACACAGTATGTAACTGAGAGAAGCTTTTGGCCATGTGTGCAACATGCCTGCCTCGTGCCTGCTTTCAGTTACAGCAGCACTGCATACATCTCGACCCTTCAACAAAAAGCCTTGCGTGAATTTTTCGAAACTATGGAAAACAAACCACATTTGATTTAGTTTGACAGCTTGTTTTGTTATAAACATCCACAAACACCTGTCATGAATTTGCCTGTAAATCTGATTATGAATCTATTCATCTAATAAGTGCACTTTGTTCTTTTTGATATTATAAAGCTTTTTTTGTAGCTCTTGGAACATCATGCTGGCTCTTTCTGACTCGCGGCTACACGTTGGGATACACTTTTGACCGATCCCATAATCCTTGTAGGAGGGTTTAAAAAATCTGGAAGATGATCAGAGAAACGTGCTGCAGACATGTTTTTATTAGTGGCTCAGAGGTTTTAACCTGACTGTTTTCGGAGCAGTATCAATTACGCGACTCAAGCTGTGCTGGTGCCATCTTGACCTTAACTGACACGTCTCTGAGGGAGCTTCTCCATATCTCTGCTGTGCTTAACAACAAAGGCTTCCAGTGAATGTATACAGTTTCCAGACCTGTTACACTCTTTATCGCCCCTCGGCCTGATTTCTCTCAGCTACTGGATGGGGGAGCGAGGAGCAGGATTTCTGGGAATGAAATCAGAGCTCACTGCTAAATAGGGGTTCCCTCTCACTTCTGGTAAATGCTTTAGAGAGCCGGTTCTTCTCTGGTAGCTTTTAATACTCCATGTCCACACCATGTGTTGAGAAAATTACAGAACATGTTTATTTTATAAGCTTTTATGGTCACATTTTGTTAACTCAGCGGTATCTGCACATTGTAGGCAGCTGTCAACTTGTTCCTACGTCCCTGCAGTGTAGTTGGTAGCAGAATCCTAGCAGAGTGAGAATCCACTGGGAATCATTTGTCTAATATCACCAATGCTGAGCGGTGAAGTAAACTGGAGGTTTAATTTTCTTTTTGTGGAATCAACATTGTAATATGCAACAGGGACCCTACATTTCCTGTTACAGAGGGTGTGGGGATGTTGCACAACATGTTATAAGCTACAGTTAAGGAAGCCTATCCAAGTTAGGACGTTCCAGACATACATAAGGAGGTGAGCGTATTTTATTACCAGGGCCATACCTCTCTCTCTTCTACATGTGCTCTTCTATAAGCAGAAATGAGTCACATGTGATAGATCCATGTGCTTATCTGAGAGTTTGAGGAAAAGAAAAGTAAATATATTCACTATAGATGCAGGACAACATTTCTCAGTTCTACTAAGCTGAGAATTGATAAGGGAAATAAAGCTTGAATTGCACCCTATGAAGGAATTTCTTATCTTTCCTTGATTTGCACCTCTGTATAGATTCATGATTCTTAACGACCAGCCAATATTGACCTACGTTCTTTCTCTTTCTGTTTTGTATTTGACATCTCTCAAAACTTCAGACTCAAACTTTTCTTCTTTCCTTTTTACTCTTTTATAAAGCCAACCCTTACATAACATAAACTTACATGTTCTAAAACAATATTTGATCGTTGAGCTTCAGAGCTTTTTAACTAAGCACCAGCCTCTCAAGTGTCAGTGATTGTCTAAAAAGTATTAGTGGTCGAAGAAGTACTCATATCTTGTACCTAAGCAAAAGTAGCAATACTGCTTTGTAGGAATAGTCTATTGAAAGTACTGTATTCAACTATTTACAGTAAACTGTACTTTATGTTTTAGAATAAAAGTATTTGTTTTATCATATTATTGGAATTTACCACAGTCTAAGCATTTGACCCACCATTTAGTTAAACCTATAACACAGTATTATATTTTGTAAACTTTTCATATTGCTTTCTCTGCAAAATTGTAATCTGAAATGTAATAGTGCAGTAGGCAAACAATACATGTATTATATTAAAACAATTACATTATTGACGTCTGAGATTAAGTATTGTAAAATATCAATACTCGAGTAAAGAACTGATAACTCAAAAATGTATTTAGATACAGTACTTGGGTAAATATAGGTTGATTTCAGCACAGGCTCTTTATACCAACAAGGAAACACAAGTAATGATTGATTTCTGTTCAGCAATAGGAACAAAGGTTACAACAGATCAAGTAGTTTGTAATTTATTTTAAAGACTATTTTTCTATTTCAGTGTGCAGGAAGAGCAGAGAGCCAGTGCCACTTGAATGCCACTTCATTAGTGTGTTTTGGTGTGTTGTTACCAGCAGCACACTGGTGCGCTCTACCAAGCACTACTGTAATAAATCAAGCAGGCAACGTAGGCAGTCTGACGTCAGAAGCGCTGCTGCTTGCGTAACCTCACTCCACTGTCCCATAGATTTGTCTTCTGGAGCAATCCGGAAAAGTCAACTAACCTTTCTTATCACACACTCTCTATCAGAGGTATAGGCCCCTTGGGTCCAGCCTGACTGGTCAACTCAACCTGCAGGATGTCATGGTAGACTGAGAAGAGTCACTCTGACAGAATCAAACCTTTTTTTAATTCACAAAAGTAGAATTTTTTAATTAAACATGCAGTATAATGTCAGCCATGCAGCAGCTGCATCACTATTTTAGCTGACAACACGGCGCACAGTTACACATGATGCACGCTCTAATAATAGCAAATACTTAGTCTTCTAGTATAACATGTCCTCAGTGACAGACGAGAGAAATCTTCTTGAGGAAATCATTCACTTAGATTGTAGTGTGCCCTGACAGAGTGGTAAGAAAACTGATCTTCCTGACACTTTGCTGCTTGTTGTTTGGCGTCATCGATTTCCAGACAGCCTTTTACAACACACTGTGACGTCCAATCATGTCCCTGCACTTGAGGGAAAAGCCCGTTCTCCTATATTGTTCCTCTTGCTGTCACATCCCATGAGGCAAAGACAGAAAGACATATTCGACAAAAAAATAAAAATTGTCTGATCTCTTTTATTTACCTTTGAGCACAAACACAGAGGAAGTAATGTCTTTAATAGACCTTCATTAATTGTCTTTAGTTTTATGTACGCAAGACTACCAGTTGAGCTATGGTTAGGACTGATACACCCGGCGGTCTAATGCATCATACATTTGTTAAAGGTGTGTTTAAATACAGCCTATCTCACCGCGCCTACTAGACTCACAGTTTCAGTTGTCATGGCTTCAGCAGGATGTCAACCCAGGATAAACAGAGGACTTAGTGGACCATGACGTGAATTAACACATAGGGAAATAAAGTATAAAAGCAATGAACACATTGAAGGAGTGTTTTAATGTTGTGTACGTTGTTTTTGTTCCATTGCCTGAATGAATTGCTTTCACATTGGACTCATTCACTCTGATATGGGGCTGTGAGGGAACCCAAGAATGTCAAGTGGCCTGACATTTATCTCCCGTCATTGTTCCCTCGTTCCCAAGTGTTTCACATTCAGGTAAATGCTGGTTCTGCTCCCAGGATGCACAGCTGCCGAATGGAGGGTTATTTATAGTCGTATGACGCAGACATCTCGCATCGGCACCTGGCAGGACCCTCAGCTGGAGACGCTTCTGCCCAGCTGCCGACAAGCGGATGCTGTTGCCAAGGAAACAGGATTATGTTGACATCATAGGATTTGAAGTGATCTTCCATGGAGACCAATTCCACTGTACGCCCAGGACCCCGACCTCTCGGAGGCTTGTGATCCACTGTCAACTTCCAGATGTGAATTAGTCACACACACACACACACACACACACACACACACACACACACACACACACGCACACACGCACGCACGCACGCACGCACACACACACACACACACACACACACATACACACACACACACACACACACACACACACACACACACACACACACACACACACACACACACACACACAGGACAACACGGGAAGATGATGTGCGTAGCGCGCCAGAGTGCGTAAGAGTGTGTTTCCACCTGTCTGTGTTTTATTGATGCATCACTAAAAACCCCACACAGATCAATCATGAAATGAACTTTACTCTCTTGTAAATGTTTTACAGGTGCACTAACATGCTGTGTGGACATTTATGAGTTGTTATGGATTTGATAAATTATATTTGGGTCATTTTAAAAGAGGAAATTACTCAAGTCAACACCTGTATTGTTTTTAACTGGCAGATGACATGGTGCCAGACTCTTCTCACCGCTGAGAGTCACGTCTGCTATTGTGAGTAATGTCTACCATTGTGCCAGGTCCTTCATTACAGGATATTTAGTGCAGTTAAGCACTTAATAATTTGCAAGCAGGACCGGATGAGTTATGAAGACAGTGACGATGTGATCACAGTCCCTTCCTGTTGATGCAGAGAAAAGAGAGATTAGGAAAATACAGAGATTAAATAAACTGGATACATCTGACAGCAGCTTAATAAAACATGTTGTATTATAAACCTCAGGCCTCCTCAGAACATATTATTTTGTTATGCCTCAGATGACACATTGCAGTTTTAGGCATACAAAGTTGTACATGTTCTATTCATCCAGAGGAATTTCTTTGTATCTGCACTTAAACAAATAAAGAGCAGTGTGCACCACAGATAAGAAGGCAGAGTGGAAACAAATTGCAGTGAAATCGTACATGGAAAGCTTTAAGGGCATCATAGGTTATCATAGCCTTTTCATAAACCCCTGCACAATCATAAGAGAAAAACCTTGAACAATTGAATTCAATGATTCTTTCTTCTAAACCATCAACGTGTATCTTAGACCCGATTCCAACTAAGCTGTTAAAGGAAGTTTTTCCATTAATTAGCACTTGTTTATTAAATATTATGAATATGTCTTTATTATCAGGCTATGTTCCACAATCTTTCAAAGTAGCGTAATAAAACCGCTTCTTAAAAAGCACAACCTCGATCCAGAGGTTTTAGCCAACTATAGACCATCAATCAATCAATCAATCAATCAATCAATCAATCAATCAATCAATGTTTATTTATATAGCCCAATATCACAAATGTTACATTTGTCTCAGTGGTCTTCACAGTGTGTACAGAATATCAGTATGACAATACGACACCTTCTGTCCTTAGACCCTCACATCGTATAAGGAAAAACTTCCGGAGAAAACCCACAGTTTAAAGGGAAAAATGGGAGAAACCTCAGGGAGAGCAACAGAGGAGGGATCCCTCTCCCAGGACGGACAGACGTGCAATAGATGCCGTGTGTAAATTGAAAAGATAATACATTTGCAACATAGGTAGTCCAAATGTTTGGAAATGCATGTGTGTATAATAGGAAGATGAATCCACGAGGATATCCATCCAGGACCTATGATCCAGGACCACAGCCACGACTCAAGATCCAGGGCTCGCGATGCAGGACACAGGACCGCAGGATCATCCATGTCTCCGGATCCCGGCGTATATAGACACCAAAAAGAAAGACATTTGGGTAAGCTGGGTTAATCGGAACATGAGAGTACACAGGTATAGACAGAGAGAAGGAAGAAGTAAGATGTCCCCCGACAAACTAAGCCTATATCAGCAAAACTAGGGGCTGAATCTAATCAGCCTTAACTATAAGCTTTATCAAAAAGGAAGGTCTTAAGCACTTTGAATTGCCTTGTGTTGAAAAGTGCTATATAAATAAACTTGCCTTGCCTTGCCTTGCCTTGCCTTACTGGAAGCTGATTCCACAAATGTGGAGCTTGATAAGAAAAGGCTCTGGCTCCCATTGTACTTTTAGAGACTCTAGGAACAACCAACAACCCTGCATTCTTGGAACGCAATGCCCTAATAGGACAGTAGGGTATAATGAGTTCTTTAAGGTAAGATGGCGCCTGCCCATTAAGGGCTTTGTAGGTGAGAAGAAGAATTTTAAATTATATCCTGTGTTCTATAGGGAGCCAGTGTAAGGCAGCCAGAACAGGAGTAATGTGGTCCCTTTTCCTAACTCTGGTTAGTACACGTAGACCTATTTATAATCTTCCGTTCCTCTCAAAAATTCTTGAGAAAGCAGTCTGGCTTTGGAACACATCATAGCACAGAGACAGCTTTGGTTAAAGTCACAAATGACCTTCTAATAGCCTCAGACAAAGGACTTGTCTCTATTCTTGTCTTGCTCGACCTCAGTGCTGCATTTGATACTATCGACCATGACATCTTATTGCAAAGACTAGAGCACTTAGTTGGCATAAAGGGAACTGCTTTATGCTGGTTTAGGTCATATCTATCTGAACGCTCTCAGTTTGTGTGTGTCAAAGATGAATCTTCCATGCAAACCAAAGTTAGCCATGGAGTGCCACAGGGCTCAGTGCTCGGACCTATTTTGTTCACATTATATATGCTTCCGTTAGGCAATATTATAAGGAATCACTCTGTACATTTTCATTGTTATGCGGATGATACTCAACTATATCTATCCATCAAGCCTGATGAAACCAATAATCTAAATAAAATTCAAGACTGCCTCAAGGATTTAAAAATGTGGATCACCTTAAAAAAATGTATGTTAAACAAGGCCAAAACTGAAGTTATTGTACTCGGCCCAAAGACTCTACGAAACAAACTATCTACAGATATATTAACTATGGATGGCATTAATTTGGCCTCCAGTGAGACTGTAAGGAATCTGTGTTATATTTGATCAGGATTTATCTTTTAACGCCCACATAAAATCAATCTCAAGGACCGCCTTTTTTCATCTACGTAACATAGCAAAAATCAGGCATATCTTGCCTCAAAAACGATGAAGAGAAACTAGTCCATGCATTTGTTACTTCAAGGCTGGATTATTGTAACTCCTTATTATCAGGGTGTACCAAAAAGTCAGTTAAGTCGCTTCAGCTGATTCAAAATGCTGCAGCTCGTGTACTAACCAGAGTTAGGAAAAGGGACCACATTACCTGTTCTGGCTGCCTTACACTGGCTCCTTATAGAACACAGGATATAATTTAAAATTCTTCTTCTCGCCTACAAAGCCCTTAATGGGCAAGCGCCATCTTACCTTAAAGAACTCATTATATCCTACTAGGCATTGCGTTCCAAGAATGCAGGGTTGTTGGTTGTTCCTAGAGTCTCTAAAAGTACAATGGGAGCCAGAGCCTTTTCTTATCAAGCTCCACTTTTGTGGAATCAGCTTCCAGTCTGTGTTCGGGCGGCAGATAGCCAATCCGTTTTTAAGAGTGCGCTTAAGACCTTCCTTTTTGATAAAGCGTATAGTCAGGGCTGATTAGATTCAGCCCCTAGTTTTGCTGCTATAGGCTTAGACTGTCGGGGGACACCTTACTTCTTCCTTTTCTCTGTCTGTACCTGTGTACTCTCATGTTCCGAATAACCCAGCTTCCCCCAAATTTCTTTTTGGTGTCTATCTACGCTGGGATCCTGAGTCGTGGCTGATCCTGAGTCCTAGATTTGAGTCCTGGATTTCGAGTCGTGGCTGAACCTGTCACTGTGGTCCTGCCTGACTCTCATCATACTACTTCCCTGATGGCTCCCACAGGATTGTTGACATCTTCGTGGATTCATCTTCTTATTATAGACACATGCATTTCCAAACATTTGGACTACCTATGTTGTAAATGTATTATCTCTTCGATTTACACACAGCATCTATTGCACGTCTGTCCGTCCTGGGAGAGGGATCCCTCCTCTGTTGCTCTCCCTGAGGTTTCTCCCATGTTCCCCTTTAAACTGTGGGTTTTCTCCGGAAGTTTTTCCTTGTACGATGTGAGGGTCTAAGGACAGAGGGTGTCGTATTGTCATACTGATATTCTGTACAAACTGTGAAGTCCACTGAGACAAATGCAACATTTGTGATATTGGGCTATATAAATAAACATTGATTGATTGATAAGAGAACTGAATGAATGATTGTTCGGTCTAGCTGTGGTATTTAATCTTCCATTTACTGAATAAATATACATTTCAAAGGCAAGTCAACTCCACTTTAAACAGGACTGTTTAGTAAAAATGATAAAGACCTATACAAATGTGTGATCAGCAAGCAACATTTTAGGCTTTATTAACCTGCTATCATAGGTTAAATACTCATGAATTTCAGTAGATGATAAATGATAGAGTTTTATGGCACTATTATGTAAAAGGCTGCATGTGAGTTCTTACATAAAATGAACATAACATTATGCATGTATTGTCTTGTACATTTACAATAAAAAAATAGGATTTTGGTGTGCATGAAGACTGCCATACAGTCTGCCATACAAAGACTCTGTATTAAAAATATAAAAATATAAGATCAGAAAGCGAGTTTTTGATATATTTAAATACTATGCAAAAAACATAACATTGGACTGCACACCACAAGATAGCATGGAAGATAGCCTTACCTCAACATTGCTTTTTAGCTATTCCCATGATTGAAAAATAATTTGTAATGTTCCAGCATAAAAAAGAATGAAGAGT
Organism: Gymnodraco acuticeps; assembly: GCF_902827175.1. Lineage (NCBI taxonomy): Eukaryota > Metazoa > Chordata > Actinopteri > Perciformes > Bathydraconidae > Gymnodraco > Gymnodraco acuticeps. Next base: position 411,167 of record NW_022990565.1, on the reverse strand, counting down.
TTTGTATCGCATTAAAAATATATTAGTATAGAAAAAAAGAACATCAAATTAGCTAGTCCTTTAAGAGATAACTAGCCTAGCTTTGCACGCTAATACTGTTGTCGCCACAGCTTGTGGTTAAGTCACCTTAACATGTTTGATTAAAGATGCATTTTTTGAGATCCCTCATTAATTTTAAATGGAGAAGAAAGCTGACAGTGTTAGGAAAAGGGCAATGTATAAACAGTGGTGTAAAGTAACCAAGTAGATTGACTCAAGTACTGTACTTAAGTACAATTTTGAGATACTGCATAATGAGTACTTTGATACTTTAAGTATATTTTGAAGCCAATACTTTTCTACTTTTACTTGAGTAACATTTTGAATGCAGGACTTTTACATGTAACAGAGTATTACTACACTCTGGTACTTACCTGTCTTACTACACGTGTTCAACCCGACCCTGTACCTGGATATCATCCCGGTGCTGTGGAAGACGTCTTCCGTTGTTCCAGTCCTAAAAAGACGACTCCTTCTCGGCTGACTATCGCCCAGTAGCTCTCACATGTATGTGATGAAGGTGCTGGAGAGACTGGTCTTGGCCCATCTCAGATAGCAGATATCATTTTGTTGACCCTCTGCAATTTGCCTACCAGCCTCACCTGGGGGGGGGGGGGGGGGGATGACGCCATTATCTACCTGCTGCAGCGTGCTAACTCGTACCTGGATGGATCAGGTTGCACTGTGAGAATCACCTTTCTTGAATTCTCCAGTGCATTCAACACGATCCAGCCACGGTTACTGAGTGACAAGCTGCAGGCTATGAGGGTAGACGCATCCACCATCTCCTGGATTACAAACTACGTCACAGACAGGACACAATATGTCCGGCTGAACAGTGCTCTGTCTGATGTGGTGTTACAGGTGCCCGACAGGGGAAAGTACTCTCTCCTTTCTGTGTCACCTTATACACCACTGACTTTAAATACAACTCAGAGTCATGCCACCTTCAGACATTTTCAGATGACTCAGTGCAGTTGTAGGGTGGACGGGAGAGGAGTAACGAGAGCTGGTGGGTGATTTTGTTGAGTGGACTGGAAGAAATCATCTGCTTCTGAATGTGGCCAAGACCAGAGAGATGGTAATTGACTTCAGGAGGAAGAGGACGTCTCCACTGCCCCTGTGCATTCTGGGAGAGGATGTGGCTGTTGTGGAGGATTACAAGTACTTGGGAGTGCACTTAGAGAACGGACTGACCTTGAGGATCAACACTGACGCTGTGTACAAAAAGGGGATGAGCAGACCATTTTCTGAGGAAGCTGAGATCCTTCAACGTGTGCAGATGTTGGAGACCATAGCTTCTCTTGGACTTAAAATCACACTACATTTAACATTTATGTTCAATTTAATATTCCATGCCTCACATACTTATGTATATATAATAACTTGCTTTATATTTCTTTACTGTACATTTTGTAATTAACATGTATATTTTCTACTTTCTTGTTTATTTCTTTCAATTGTTATTGTACAATGACATGTCTTTTTATGCTGCTGCAACACAAACATGTCCCAAGTTGGGATCAATAAAGTACTTCTTATCTTATCCTTATTCTACTTTTACTCAAGGACAATATCTGAGTACTTGTTCCACCTCTGTGTATTAAGGATGTGATGTTTAGAAGTGTATTGTTTAAAGGAAAAACATAATTTAAAAAAATCAGTTTAGCTTCACCCTTCCAGATCTCTTTACATTTTTCAAATAAAACAGATAAAAAACAAGTAAACTTTTTGTTGAACTGGTCACAACCGGACGTACAACTAGCAGCTACTAGACAATGGTTTGATTAAAGGTTGTGTAAGGCTGACCTCGAGGTTAGTAAACTTGGTTTGTGACTGAAAAGTTACCAGGATAAGTTTTTTCCGATAATCTTCTTTCAACAAAGTAGGTGTTTTGATAGCTGACTCATTCTATAATTTGGGGTACATTTCACATCAACAAAACAGTACAAAAACAGTGTTCTTTCTCAATAGAACAATCAGTGGTTCAAGTTAGTATATTCCTTCAGTGTAACATATCGACTAGTTGCAAAGCTTAAACGCCTAGACTACTGCAACTCCCTCCTGGCTGGTCTACCTGCATGTGCCATCCGACCTCTGCAGCTCATCCAGAATGCAGCGGCTCGTCTGGTTTTCAACCTTCCTAAATTCTCCCACACCACTCCGCTCCTCCGCTCCCTTCACTGGCTTCCGGTAACTGCTAGAATCCACTTCAAGACACTGGTACTTGCTTACCGTGCTGCGAATGGATCTGGCCCTTCCTACATCCAGGACATGGTTAAACCGTACACCCCAGCGCGTGCACTACGCTCTGCATCAGCCAAACGACTCGTTGCGCCCTCGCAGCGAGGGGGACCCAAGTTCCCATCGGCGAAAACACGTGGGTTTGCTATCCTGGCTCCAAGATGGTGGAATGAGCTCCCCATTGACATCAGGACGGCAGATAGCTTGCACATCTTCCGGCGCAAACTGAAAACTCATCTCTTTCGACTCCACTTCGAGCGTTAGAACGATTAACGAAGCACTTTTATACCAATAAAGGACTGGATTACCTAAAGCCAGTTGAGTAGCACTTGAAATGTTTGGCTCTATGAAACCTGATATACTTATATGATTCTGTTTTCTTCAAGGTTGTGTCTTCCTGGTCGAATGTACTTATTGTAAGTCGCTTTGGACAAAAGCGTCAGCTAAATGCAATGTAATGTAATGTAATGTTAAACATTTTTTTTTTTAAGAGATGGATGTTTTCACTACTCAGTTTGTCAACTATGTTACGGACAAACTTGATGTCATTACAATCATTTGATTAAATCCTGCACTTCAAGTAAAATCCAATTTGAAAGGCTCTTGAGTCTATTCTACCATATATACAATGATTTTTAAAAGTTTAAAAAATAATTGTATTAAAGTTTTGTTTTTTCATGTGATATGTTCAGCACTGTCATTAAGGACAGGGATATTTTGCATTATAAAACTACCATACAGGTCATTTTGATAGTTTTAAGAGATGTCATGTAAAACTCCAACCTGTGTAGATGTACATTATACTATAAAGGATATCAGAAGCACTATTTTAGATATTTTAAATTCGAAAAAATAAGGTACAACATAGTCAAACATTTGACGCAAATAACATAGTTGACTGGACACTGTAGTGCCGTGAAAAGAGAGTCGGAGGCGGTGTATTAAGAATGGAGTTCCAATCTTTATTATCCATTAATATCAGAGAGGTTAACACATGCACTGCTCTGCCTGATGAGCTAGCAGGAATGGCAGCTAAAGCTACAGGTGTTCCCCACTAAAGGGTCCGTGTGGCAACACAATAAGCAAGGTGAATTATGTCCAATAACGTGTCACCACAACACATTATTAACCATCAGCACTATGTTTATTTCAAGGCAGAAGTGCAAAATTCAATTGATAATGATGTGTAATGACGTCTACATGTCATACAAATGGTCAACTAGGTTACCTGTCAACTAAGTTACCCAATGAGTAACTTAGTTGACAATTTCCCTATTTTGACCCATCATTTCAATGGGCTTGCCTGGATGACCACGCCATTTTCTTGAACAGGTTAACATCACATTTGAACATATAATTGAATTAAAATCATTGAACAATTGTAAACCATAACAATGTACGTAACATTGTTGATGGTCAATTAATATACTCATTGGGGCGGTTTTGGCGCAGTGGTTAGAGCGTTGGTCATCAGATCAAGGGGTAAACTCCAGTTCGAATCCCGCCACTGCAAGACACTTTACCCGCATTTGCTCCTGTGGGTAATGTCCGCAGTAATGACTCTTACATGTCTAATATGTGTAATGTGTACTTGTAAAGCGATTTGAGCACCTGTAAAAGCGCTCTAATAAAAAAATGTAAAGCATTATTATTATTATTATTATTGACAATGTGCATAACATATTGTACAAAATTAGAGGACAATCACCACAGTGTGTTCAAAATGTCTGCCAAAGAAGAACATGGCATCATGTGATGCTGGTGACCTGGTATTGGGACAAACCATTTTTGAGTTAAATGGGGGAGTTCTGTTAGTAACATAGTTGACAGAACGTTTGCGAACATTCATACACTGTAGCCTATATTAAGATATTTAAATCAATTTAAAAAATAATATTTTTCTTTAGTATTTAGACTTATGAAATAAATGAATAATAGTTGTTATTTACTTTAATGGTTTTTATTCATTATTTTGAAACCAAGACACCCTCAACTGAAAAACGGACATAGCGAAAACTGTCAATTTAAGAACATCATGACACATTTCAAGCTAAATTAAGCATAGGATGCACATAGTGTTTGTGTGATATTATAACATGCTTTCCAATAATAGACAAAATAGGATATTTTTGAAGAAAATAGTTAGAATAAATATAATTATCATCAATGAACATCAATGTACCCCAAATTGTAGAATGAGTCAGCTGCTGTTGAAGTGCCTTCCAGAAGGGCCTTTAACTTTTCTTTCTTGTGAATATGTTTAGAGATCTTTATTTAAAAAACTAAAACTAAAAAACACTGGGGGGCAATTTTTAGAAGCAATAACCTATATTCAAAGTAAACACAATATACATGTAGTGTCTTATGGTGTGTGAACGTGAGGCAGGGCGTTACATCCTGCATGCTTTGCAAACATTCCCTGGATAAACAAGGAAACATGTAATTAAATGGAAAGTAAAGGTTGTGTTTGCACAGCTGTAAACTGATCTGTCATTGTTTTTACTAATCTGACAAATGATCAAATCATAGATTAATAAATGCACTGCAGCTTCAGATCAAACGAATATTATAACAAGGCTTGTTTGAGGGAAAACCCTGTCAGCATGCAGCGTGCACCATGAGCAGAGCAGAGGGAGGGGGCAGTGAAATGCGTCAGCAGGGTGTTCTGTGCAGACAGGGCGTCCATAATCAATGACCAAACACAGCAGCCAATCACAGGCCGCATGCTAATGAGGAGCCTTTTAAACCCTCTGATGAATCGCCTTTTTGCAGAACTGACCGGATTGTAGTGGCACACACCAGAGAAAGATCTCATTCTCATCTCCAGCACCTCTGAGTCAAGCAACTTTTTACACTCTTCAGCTCAACACCGCAAACCGGACCTCCTCACCGCAGGAATATCTCCCTTGTGTTGCAGAGAGAAGAACTCAGCAGAGAAAAGAAGCACACATTTCAGTTTGTTTTTTTGTTGCAAAAGTTAACATCGCCATGTCTTGCGGTGATGCGTCGGATCAGAGTCGGCGGTTCTGTGTGTTGTCTTGGGATCAGGTGCAGCGTTTGGACTCGATCCTCGGGGAGGCTGTCCCCATCCACGGCCGGGGAAACTTCCCCACTCTGTCCGTGCAGCCACGACAGATCGTCCAGGTAATATTAACCACACATCCTTAACATGCTCACTTGTCTATTCTGGCATGTCTACTTTACTTTGAAGTGTCGGCATGTAGAAACTTTACTTTATAGACTTGGTTAGAATCACATTACTAGCCTAGTTAATATCATTCAGGTGGGTAAGTAGTGAAAGCTGTTAATCATGTTGTCTTACATGCAGTATTATCTTTCCGCACTCACACCAGGGTAATTAGAAATAAAAATGTTTACATTATTTGTCTTGAACTACGTTGGAAACCTAGAAGACCCCTGGTGGTCTTTTAACCTACATTTGAGAGCCACTTAAACCCAGGTTTTAACATATGGAGGTTCTTTGGATCCTTACTAAGTTATATTTCCATGGCCATTACATTACTCAGAGGACTGCTATGTATTCTTTCAATGCTTGCGTTCAAATATCTGCAGACAAACTTAAATCCTTCTCTGTATCTTAATGAGATTACATTATAGTATTTGATGATTAAAACAAATATTAAAGTTATTTTCTCTTCGGATTTGTCAAAAATACAACAGTGAGGAATACATGGCAACTCCCCTGGTTTGACTTACATGTATGAAACAGACACGTGCAAAGGTTCTTCCACATTTCCATCTCTTGTACATTGTGGCTGGATCACATTTCACTTCTCCCGTGAAGTCTGTAGATAGTTGGCTGTGTGTTAGAATGCAAGTTAAATGATAGAATTTCAGAATGAACAAAAAGTAAAGTCAAATAATGTGTTGCAGAATCTTAAATTTGTTCCCCATTGCTTTTACACTTGGACCTATTCAAGATGAAGCTCTGTGAATCCCAGAGCTTCATGCTTGTGGTTTCGGAGAGATGAATAATCCATTGAGTGTGCAGGAGGCTTAAATGCAGGTTTGAGCCCCAAATGTGGGGACTGAGTTTCCCCTGGATTTGTGGAAACCCTATATATATTGTATTTAGCTCAAATCTAACATCTGCAACATGAGTGGTTTTCTGAACACCAAACGACAGTGAATCTTGTGTCATGACAACCTAGAAAAAAATCTATTTAACTTAAATGTGTAATCTATTTTGATGTAATTGTCACTTCTGTTAGGCATCCCAGAAGGCGGGACTGATAGTGGGGACCTTTGTCATGCTGCAGGTTTAGAGGGATAAACATTATGAAGCTCTAGAGTCCAAGGAGTTAGAGGGCTGTAATTGTAAATCTAAGATAACAACACCCTCAAACACTAAAGATGTACTGCTTTGCTCTCGTTCACATGATACTGAGTATCTTTGGGTTTTGTGATGACAATAATACATTTACCTTGGACTTTGAGACACTGGGATGGACATTTTTCACTATTTTCTGATATTTCATAGACCAAATATTAAGTGATTAATCTAGAAAGATTCGGCTAATGCAATCATCAATAACTTACTCTTACCTTTTTATTAATTTATTTTATTTCAAGAAGTGGAACTGTCTTGCCAAGTTAGTGTGTTTATAATTCTGTCTGTGGTTATAGGGCAGAGGGAGGAAATGGGTCAAGTGTAAACCTGACCCTGGATTTGGCTCCGACTGTTTTGCCATATCAGGCTGACCACAGAAGCAAACAAACGGCAAACTATTATTGCTTCTGATTGGAATTTGAACCCAATTGGCACCACTTTATGGCTGAAGGATTACCACACTATTACTGCAAAGATATGCAATTATGATTTAGTACTTTAACACAGTCCTGTGCGGAAGGTTGACTTGCCTTCAAATGTTTGTTTGGAGCCTGACCCAGTATGTATAAATAGAGCCGTCTTGTTATCTGATCACCATGGGAGAGAGAGTTAACGGACACTAATCTGACAGGTCAGTGCCAGTGGGGAGATTTAGAATTGTGTGTGCGAGAGTGAAACAAGTCATGTTAGCCTTACTGTTCAAATTGTATGCAATAATTATTTGCACAGAGGAAATGCTTGTGTAGTAAAGTGTAGCTTAAATGTATAGTCTGCGTGAAATGTATTAGTTTTTGTTAAATATGTATCAGCTGTGCTTACACTGAATAGGTTTGACAAACTGTTCAAATAGCGCGCCAGATTTGACACAAAGGTACAAAGGCCGAATCCATGTTTGAAGTCTTATTTCTGACATGTTTCCCTTTGTGCCTGCTAGCATTGATGTTGGCTGACCCTGTCCAGCTGTAGACCATCCTCTTCCAATGTGGCCGAGACAGTTCAAACATCTCACAGGTCACTGGGAAAGAGGAATGGGAAAGCTGCTGACCCTTAATGACTGCAGGTCGTGTCATTTAGCCCCAAGCGCCACAGGACACCGGTGGTCATGCACTCTGGTGTTCCCACTCTCTTGGCTGCAGTTCAGGATTATAATCTAATTGTGAATTTGATAGAAGATAAGACAGTCTGACCCAGAGGGAGATGGACCTGTAGCACGCACTCACCAGCGCTGCTGCTCTTTGTTTGGGCTCTTCAGGTTTTATTCAACCTGAGGCTGATGTTGATGAAATTGACTTTTGCCTTCACAAGCTATTGATTTCTACTCCGCTCTTGTGGAGCTTATTTGGACAGATTTCAAGAGTCTTTTTAGTTGTGTGTCTTCTGCAAATATAGGAGCATTTTTCTATTTTATTTTTTAAAACTAAACCTCCTTAATAAGAAATGTTAATGCCAATTTTCAGCATTATACTTATATTTTGGAATTTTTACATGTGTGCTCTGATTGGTCAGTGTTTCTGTGTCTTGCGTATCTACCTTTTTTAGAGTCATTATACATGGGTAATGACTGTGGCGTCAATGTAACATTTTCTAAGCACGAGCTGTGTGCATTTGATCATGGATTGAGGGTTTTGATACTTTACTATTAGAGAAAAAAATAAAAAGGAAATCTCACTTTTTACATTAAGGGACCTTTTTATAAGAGAATCTGTTTGTCATTTATAACATGTTGTGTCTCTGTCTCGTCCCTGTCCAGGTGGTGCGGGCTCGGCTGGAGGAGAGGGGTGTGTGCGTTAAGGATGTACGGCTGAACGGCTCGGCTGCCAGCTATGTGCTCCATCAGGACACCGGACTGGGATACAAGGACCTCGACCTTATCTTTGGCGTGTCGCTGAAAGACGATCAGGCCTTCCGACTGGTGAAGGATGTCGTTCTAGAATGCCTGTTTGACTTCCTGCCGGCTGGCGTCTCTAAGGAGCGCATCTCGCCACTCACGCTAAAAGAGGCCTATGTACAGAAACTGGTAAAGGTCTGCAATGACACAGACCGCTGGAGCCTCATCTCGCTGTCCAACAACACAGGCAAGAATGTGGAGCTAAAATTTGTAGACTCTTTACGGCGGCAGTTTGAATTCAGCGTGGACTCCTTCCAGATTTGCCTCGACTCTCTGCTCTTATTTGACCGCTGCTCAGAGACGCCCATGTCTGAGAGCTTTCACCCCACTGTGATCGGGGAGAGTGTGTATGGGGACTTCAAGGAGGCCATGGAGCACCTGTGTCAGAGGACGATAGCGACACGCAGCCCTGAAGAAATCAGAGGGGGCGGCTTATTGAAGTATTGCCACCTGCTGGTGCGGGGCTTCACCGCCTCTTCAGTGCCTGAAATGAAGAACCTGCAGCGCTACATGTGCTCACGGTTCTTCATTGACTTCTCTGACATTGGTGAACAGCAGAGGAAGCTGGAGGCCTACCTGCAGAACCACTTTGCAGGGATGGAGCACAAACGGTATGAGTGCCTGATGACACTGCACCATGTAGTGAACGAGAGCACCGTGTGTCTGATGGGCCACGAGCGGCGCCAGACACTCAGCCTCATCTCCATGCTGGCACTGAGGGTGCTGGCTGAGCAGAACGCCATCCCCACTGTAACGAACGTCACGTGTTACTACCAGCCAGCTCCATACGTGCAGGACATCAACTTCAGTAACTACTATATTGCACACGTGCAGCCGCCGCAGGTCTCCCCGTGCAATAATGCATATCAGACATGGCTGCCCTGTAGCTGAACCAGCTATTAGAGGAGCAAGGGTGGACATCTCCATCGCTCTTTATGTTTCAAAGGAAATGGACTGAAAAAAAACAAAAAAAACGAAACCCATATTTGCCAAATGTGACTTGACTAAACAATCCTTTACTGCTGTACATCTGATTGAGCCAACACATACATGTTCTCCCTTGTATTCTCTTGCAAAAACATCTGTAAGATTGCTGTTCATTTCTGAGATGTAGCTATGATATCTTGTTAAGTATTAAAGTCTTTATGAAGCTTTATATATGTCAAATACATTTTTGAGGAAACAACTGAACTGGTGTTATTTTCATACTCTGGCATTATCTTTTTTTAAATGACATACTGGACCAAAGATGTATTTGTTCAGAAAGGGAATGTTGTTATGATTCCAAGTGCCTAAAAATGAACCATGAATTGTTCTAAAAAAAATGAAGAAAGATACACATCTGCAAATTGAAAACTGTGTTTTCTAGATTTCTCTGTCTCTCTTTTCAGGAACATGAGCATTCATTTTTGTGAAATAAAAAAGGAAAAACTACAGTTTTTGGTATCGTGATTATTTTAACCTTTAAAGTTTAGACATGTTAATCTGTGGTCGTCAGCGATACAGTTAAATCAGACTGGTCATAATCTGAACTGCTTTACCATTAACACATTCAACTTATTTTACTTCTTTCCTCACAATGACACAACACATTTTCATTGAAATTGGGAGTAACTTTGACTCACACTTTTGTTGATCTTGGTCTGGAATCATGGGATGCATATCCTGATAAACTGATGACAACAAGGCCCTCATTTCCAGTAAGCAGGCCCATTGAAATGCATATACTGTCTGCTGGAGTGAGTTGCATTTGTTAAAATGGGGCTGAGGATCCATTACATTCTGAGGACATGAACCATAAGGAGGCTTTTCTAAAGCACAATGACTTCTCTCTCCTCTGTGATACTAAAGCTTTTTAACAAAGGCCGTCCTGTTCTCCCACGAATGTTACCACTGGAAACCCAGCCCTGCTTGACCGATTCCATGTCCAAATCTTTAGCTAGAATGGTAAAGTTTGTAAAAAGACAAATGGTGGAAACGCCACAGCTCATAAATTATTAGCAGACCGACGACCTTTGCAATCCTTGCTAAAGACGTTTGGGCCAATATTTACATCCGCTGTGCAAAGTGAGAATAAAAAGATTATTTTGCCAAATGTGAGTCACCCCCCAGTTCATTAATTGAACTGAGATTTTTAAGTCTGGTGTTGAAAGAAAGCATTAGAAATGTGGTGTTATTGAAGCCTATATATACACGCTGCTTTATCTTTTGTATCAATCTGTGAAATACAGGGTTACTGCGAGCAGTCAGTACTGGAGCCAATATAAAGTAATGGAGGACTCGTGGCATTCTTTCATTGTGTTAATTTATCTTGCACTCATGGCCAGATTAAGCTGACTTCCCATCTACTGTCCTCCATGTATTCAAAGAGTAGCCTCCAAGTAGCCTAAATATCTGGTGCAATAATTAAAAAACTCCTACATTTTGGCCTTGGCATATTTTCACAACACTATAGTTAATAACACGGGACCCTCCTTAGTTGATGCTTTGATGCACTGGTGCAAATGTATCAATTTTGCAATTAAATGAGCACTCCACAAACTGTACATACTGATATTGGTTTGTTTCCCATGGTGGGTGCTACTCAGGGGCTCTGAAGGGGCTTTGTAATGTCTGAGAGATTGTATTATTTTTTATCTTGGCTTGGCCTCGGGACAACACAGTCTTAACAAAAAGCCTGTGTTGCAAACTGAGGGCTGGAGTTTGATTCATCCTTATTTCTCAGTAAGACTCTTGTTAGTTCCAACTTCATGAAAGTACAATAGGCTATTAAATCAGTGGAGCACCCCTTTAATGAAATGACCGAAACCACCTGACATTCAGTGAACCTGAGACTCTTGGAACGTCTTGGCGATGCTTGTTTGCCATTAAAAGTTTGAGAAAACATTTAAAATTCATAATAAAAATGAACAATGATTGACGATTTTGATTTATACAAAATACATAAAGTGCTCTTACGGCTCAGGACAGTCTTTCACCAGAGCAACTGCAGTCTACTTCTATATTTAGTATATTTGTCAGTGTCATTGGTGAGTCATGAACTCAATATGCTGCTCCATTTTTTTAAACATACTTAATTAAGCGACACTATGCTTCTGCTGATATAACTGCTTTCACAAAGACGTGTAGTTATGAAACCTTACAGCGATAATTAAGTTGAAAAGATCATCCTTTCTATCACCTAACAGATCAGCTTAAAGCATATACAGTATGAGCTGAAGGGTAGCAATACAGCAGTACATTTACTGTAAATTATTTGGTGTTACACTACATGCCTAGGGACACAACGACATGCTGACTGGGACTTGAATTGGCTCTCCCCTGATCCGAAGACCAGCGCACTACTCCACTGAGCCGCAGCCTCAATCAATGTTTGAGGCTTGATGATCCCTGATCTACTTATATAAGATTATAAATAGACCAGTATGATTGATGAAATGTTGCACTTGCTGAGGGATTTAACTGCAAAAATCTGGCAGTCAAACTAATGTAGATGATTCAAACAATTGTTATCTACTGCTGTCTAGAACACAGGTTTTTTTCATCCCAGGGATGATAGTTTAAGACTTCTCAGACATTTAATGTGGGCTTTAATTTAGGGAGTAGGCCTATGTGTGTGGGCTGAGGTTCTGTGCACATGTCTGCGTGAAAGCAGTGTGATGATAGGACAGAGACTCAGTAATGACAGAGATTTTGCCATTTCTTGCCACAACACAAATCAAACTCACCCTAGCCCAGTATCTGTGCTATTACCTCTCCTGAAAAAAAGGGTTTATTCACCCAAGATTACAATGTTTCACTTGCCCATTATCCGCAGGGAGCTTCTCACTTTGTGCCTCTGTTGTCTTTCATGATGTAGGACAAACTCTTTTAAGACTAAATTCCAATCACACTGACTTGAGTCAGGAAATGCGGATGTTTTAAATTAGGCTGCACTTGGGGAGCACATGTCTCTGTTGATGTGACATCATCCTGAGGGTGCAAAAGAGAAACACATGTTTTAGCTGAACTAAATGATTGGAGAAAGCGTACATTGCAGCTTCATCTAGAATCATGAGACGTGTGTGTGTGTGTGTGTGTCTGTGTGTGTGTGTGTGTGTGTGTGTGTGTGTGTGTTTGCGCGCTGCTAACACTTAACCATAAACGTTATTGTTTACTTTCTCCGTCTTTATATATTACTTTTCTCCGTTAATCTCCGTCATTTTGTTTCCATAGCAACAACAACTTCCTGTCAACAGCACTACGTCTCCTTCAAAATAAAAGCATGTCCATAAATAGGAAGCCAAGCCAAATTACAATTAAGACATATACAACTGCAACGAAAGTAACAAACACAATGCGATATCCTTTTCAATTTCAAATAACACAAATTGGGTTACATCAGTGGTTCTCAAACTTTTTCTGTCAGGCCCCCCCTTTGGAGAAAAAAAAAAGTCGGGCCCCCCCAACACAAATAGTCAGGCTCAGTGGCGGCGCCAGAGATTTTTTTTGGGGGTGCTGTGGGGTAGCTTGACGTTTCATAGAGGGTGCTCAAACATTTAGGGTTTCCCATTAATGTACCGGTCGCTACAGTGGAATGTTCTACTGCAACACTCCCCACGCAAATACACAGTGTGACTGTTACAATGAAGGCTCGATAATCAGCTCACGGTATATAGGTGTAAGCAGGGGTCAAGTGCTATTTTATAGGTGGTGTGTGGACCTCACATAGGGCGGTCCGGGGGCAAGCTCGTCCGGGAAGATTTATTTTTAAATATTGAAGTTAAATGCATCAATCTGGTGCACTTTGAGAGCAAAATGAAGAGATCTATGGATACCTCTTTCAACACCCATTTGAAACAGAACTGTAAACAGATTTACTTTTTCTTTATGGATATTTTACAAATCACCCTTTTAAACTTTATTCTTGTTTTACTGTTATATAGTATTTCATACCTGTTTTTCATTTATTCTCTTATTTTTTTATAACTATAATGATCATATAAACGTGTGCCTTGGAAATAATTGTTTACATTAATGGTGACCAACATATTTGAGACCCACTGAGATAACACTGAGAGAGTCCTTTAGTTCACTGAGTCTCTCAGTCTGACAGGAGAGGGCTCTCCTCCACTTTGTTGTTGAAAAAACTCCTTATATCCGTTAGCGTAGCTCGCTAGCACCAGAAGCTAACAACAACGATCTCCGGTACCGATGCGCTCTCTCTCTCTTGCTCGCGCACACATAATGGCTCGTTCCACACACACACACACACACACACACACACACACACACACACACACACACACACACACACACACACACACACACACACACACACACACACACACACACACACACAGAGCCGAGCTTTAATGAAACACAGAGACCCAGACGTAATAGTACTGCATCATATTATTTTCGAATCAATAATATTTTCAATTTATAAAAAAAAATCTTTATCTTTTTTTTTTTTTTTTTATAACCATTTTTCCTCCTGGTCTCTCGCGCCCCCCCTGGCATGCCTCTGGGCCCCCCAAGGGGGGCGCACCCCCCACTTTGAGAACCACTGGGTTACATTAACAAATAACTATAAAACAACAATACTGTAGAATAACAAAATGAATGCCGTGAATACACCGAAATACACATGTTGAAGCGGTTCGCTGCTGATAACTACGCCGCCCCCCGCCCCCCCTGTCCTGCGTTTGGGTTTATTTAGCTACACTACAAGACATTTATCATTGCTATTGATTAAAGGGGACCTATCATGCAAAATGCACTTTAAACTATGAAACAGTGAACTAGAGCCAGAATTGTCTCTCCCACAAACTACAACATTTAAATTCTGCTTATATTTTTATAAATCAGAAGTAACACGTAATATAAGAATATATTACAGTGACTCAGTCTCAGCGGCGCCGGATTCATTTCAGAAGTGGGGGGGCCAAAAAGTGCGTGTGTATGTGATGGTCAAAGAAATGCTAAATCTACAGGCACTAGCGGAGTGTTAATCACTCTGCCTCGCTAAAGGCATGGCCGTATCCACCATTGAGGTCACCGGGTTGAAGGGCCAGGCTCCGGAGTTGTGGATGTCAGGGATGTGACATTGAAGTTGTTGAAGTTCAGTTTTGTTTGACCAGTGGCGAGCCATGACTTTTGTACCTAGGCCCTCTGACCCCCACCCCTTCCCTCGGAAAAAAAAAAGAGTTATTACGTCACAGCGTATACTTCAGCGGAATATCCAACGGCCCGGGGTGCAAAACGCATCACTGAAAGCGACCCTGTACCACACAAAACAACACCCAATTTGTGTTCTTTGAAATTGAAAAGGATATTGCATTGTGTTTGTTACTTTCGTTGCAGTTGTATGTCTTAAATGTAATTTGGCATGCTTTTATTTTGAAGGCGAGTTTACGCTGTTGACAGGAAGTTGTTGATGCTATGGAAACAAGAAAAGCTTCACAGCGGGCGGAACTTGTCATAAAGTCCGCGATAATTAAAACCCACCCATTTAGAGGGAAGATATGATTGGTCAATTGTACTGTCATTTGACATTACTCTCTCGTTGAGTTACTATAGCTGGGCCATCTGTGAATTCATAGCAGGACCATCAATCAGCTCCTATCTTCTGTACCTGTACTGTACCTCGCAGAGACGGCTAAAGGAGCTTCTTTCACATTCAAACAGAAACTGAACAGGCAGATTCGAAGGATGTATTTATTTGGTAATGTTATTTTAAATACAATTAAATCAAGTTATTTTGGTAAAACTAATGAAAAATATAACAAAAAATATATTTAAAAAAAATATATTAAAAAAGAAATATATATTTTTAATGTTTTTAAATATTATTTTGTAGAATATATTAGGCCCTCAGAGAGGTGGCGAGCGGCTCGCCACTGTGTTTGACTGTATTTAATTGAATTATGCGCTGGTTCTTCTGACATGTTTGCGATATCAAGGCTGACACAGAACAACGTAACAAAGAAACAAATCTAAGCTTTTTTTATTGGTTGTAATGTACATGGATACATTTGAATGGTGTGACAATATCCTCTTTGATTGGATTACAATGTACATATTCTTCCTGTTATATCATCTCCTCAATTTCCAAAAATAACAAAGTATACACAGCTAGATCAGATCGCGTTCTTTTTAGATGCGACTTTAGAGTAGAGGGGAATTATTGAAACGGGATGTAAAGTGTTCCGCGGCGTCCGCCGCTGCGAAAATGTGGAGCAGGACTGTAAAGTGTGGGGGGGGGGGGGGGGCAATGGCCCCTTGGCCCCCCTGCTTCCCGCGCCCCTGCTCAGTCTACATGAGTATGCGTACTTCTATTTTTCATATACACAGTAATTATATCTGATAATATTTGTGTGCTTTTAGGTAAGTAACACATTTAATAGATTTAAATGTATAATCTTCACTTGTAACAGATGTATTGGTACATTGCCTTTAGTAACCATCACATATTTAATAATAAAAGCAACAAACATTTAATTACATTTCAAATAGTTACAACCCTTGTCCTTTTTAAATGACTGTTTCCACCTTTGAATGTGTTGGTAGACATTTTTAAGAGAGAGAGCCAGGCCAGCTTTTATTTTAAATAAGCTAAACTTTGCAAAGCTAAACTAAGCTAAGCTATGATAAGCTAATCAACTACTTGCACTTTAGCTTCATTTACTTCAGCTCATAGGAATGTAAGTGGTTCAACTGTCTTCATAAAATGTGTGTTTGCCTTGCAAACCACACAAGTTGTTTCATTTAGGCCGATGACTTGAGAAGCTTTTAATAAACCATCAATTAACCACTATTAAAGTAATTTATGAAAAGTTATAAACATTGTGCCTATGTGAATGAAATGTTCATTAAGACATATATACAATTACAAAGGCTTTTTTTTCTCCTTTAAGATAATGTGAAAACATTATTAATTTAACCCTAAACAGCAGACTTGGATCTGAGAGTGGAGCAGGACTCTGGGGACGCTGGTTTGACTCAAGCTGTGATTCACCAGACCAACCTGTGTGTGTGTGTGTGTGTGTGTGTGTGCGTGTGTGTGCGTGCGTGTGTGTGTGTGTGTGTGTGTGTGTCATGATGGCCGGATGGAACATTCTTGAATATGCCAGACCATAGACAGGACAATCTCTACCAGGGCGGTGGGAGGCAGAGGGTGGGGTAATTCGAGGAGGTGGATGTGTGTGTGTACGTGTGTATGTGTGTGTGTGTGTGTGTGTGTGTGTGTGCGTGTGTCAGGGTACCAAAATAGCCTGCAGGAGAGAAATATAATCTGTTATTTTACTTCAGAGTTCAGTGAGCATTGGGGGTGGTACCGCAGATCCAAACTGCTGCTGGAGAGGCAAAATAAAGTGTGAGAGACACTCACACACACAGGGGGAGCCAGCACTGAGCATTCCTGGCATTACAGCCCGCTGACAAACAATCCTAACTTTATCCAGTGAGCCTCGCCAACTGAATGGCTGCAGTGTGTAGAGTTTACCCGCTGAAGGGGGCAATGCCCGGCCCAATCCTCCACTCTGTCCCTATCCAAATAGTCTGTGGTGAAACTGTCCGCCCAGTGTATGGCACCTTAAAATCTTTCGTGTTTGCAAGTTATTCTTTTTGTGTTTTTCATTTGATTGTTTTTCTCATTATTGAAGTAGCAGATGGCCTTTTCATACTCCTTAGAAAATACACCAAAACATGTTCATAAATTCTGCTAGAAATACATGCAAGCACACATGTCTGCTTCTATAAATGTAAAAAGTGATGTCAGCTGTGATTAGAAAGATTCAAAAAGCAAAATATAGCATAGCTTTATATTGCCTTGTGTTCAACAATAAAAAATATTTTATTGAGAACACAAAAGCTCGACACCCTTCACTCTGTGGGAAAGATCAAACTATTGCCTGTTATTCTAACATCACTCACACAGACACACATATAAAAATATAAACTCTGCATAACGGCCATGCAACAGGACTTATTGTGTTGTTTCATTTCAGAACTAAAGTGAGGAATTTTGAGATTAAAAGTGAATTCTTGCCCTGACAACATCACATCAAAATGTCAGTTATTGCTATTTTTTTTAGCTTTTGATAGTTTCATTGTCACGGTCTGTCTGTGTTGTGTTTTGTCTGTCTCTGGCTTCCTGTTTAATTTTTAAAAGTGTTCACCCCCTGTCTTGTCTGTTGATTCCTGTCTCTGGCCGTTTCTCAATCGTGAGCACACATGCTGCAGAGCAACTATTTCAAGTATACTACGTCATAGAGTGGCGTAGAATGCTGGGCATTTAACATGCATTTAAACAGTCCTTCGGCGCCACTCGATGACGTAGTATACTTGAAATAGTTGCTCTGCAGCAGTTTTACTTGCGATTGAGAAACGGCTTCTGTGTTTGCCCTCCTGTGTCTGATTGTCTGATTGTGTTCACCTGTTGCCCTTGTGTTTCTGCCTCCCCTGCCCAGTTGTGTCTTGTCCTGTGATTACCCTTCTTTGTATTTAGTCTTGTCTTCCCCTGTGCTCCATGTCGGTTCATTGTTTGTTTTTCCTGTCTCCCTCCATGTCAGTCACGATCAGTCTTTTCGGTAATGTTTTTTCCTTGTGCTTTTGTTGTGTTTCATGTCATGTTTTTTGTCATCGGCTTTTGTAATAAAGCTCGCTTTTGTTTATAGACCTTTACCCTTTTTGTAGTCTGAATTTGGGTCCTACCTTTTCCACTATTCCCGCATCTTGATATTCATACCATCTTACTTGAGTTAAGTTGTTTGTCATGAAATTAACAGTTTGCTACACCTTGCACTAAACAGCAATTGTCCAATAATAGCACAATTGAAGATTGTAGGGTGGATAAAATTGATACAAATTGTATTTATCTACTACTCTGACATAAACATGAGTGTGTTCAGCTATCCATCCAGCCCAGAGTAGTAACATTGGGTTACACGTGGTTAGGTTTTCAATTATGTTTGTTGAATTGTTTGTCTGTTTTTCAGCAGGATTAAGGAAAACTATGGTCCATTCTCATGAAACCTTAAGTTTGTTAAAAGTGAAACCAGAAAATTGTTAAATCTAGAGCTAAACATCTATTGTCGGCAGAGGCTAACAATGACAATATTGCATGTGTTTACTTCTGTGAAATTTAAGACCCATTGTTTAAAGAAATCTTGAGAATTTGAGGTCCTAAATCCTCCATTGTTATCATAAATGTAAACATATAAACTGCAATAAGTGATCTGCCTAAACTCAACGTTTTTGGAGAACTTCTCATCCATGTGGACGTAAAAGCTGAGATTAAAAGTTTATCCTCGGACCTTGTGGAGACATTGTTTTAGGCAAAAGTAACTTAGTATTTCCCTTCCAGAATATATCCAGGAAAGTGATCTGTTTTTAAGAGGTGGGCTAATATTATGCATGGGAAATCCCCCTGTCTCACAAGTTGGACGTCATGTGGACCCCATCACCACGGCCGGGCCCCTTTCACTGATGTTCCACTTTCTGCATTCCTGGAGCAGGACAGGAAGTGTCATATTGAGAGAAGGGCTCGATTGGTGGAGAGAGGATTGTTGAAGATCTCCACGTAGGGCTTTCATGAGATTGTTGTTGTTGGTGGCTCATGAATATAAGCATACTTATGTGAAAGGACTTTAGTCCAGTCTGATGGGTTTGTTTACTCAGGGCTCAGTAATTGTTACTGTTCCACATTTCAAGCTTTCAACAGGCTGGCTGCTCAACCCCCAAAATCTGCCTCCTGCTGCGAGTGACTGGGGTTATTGGCTACCAACTCACTAAGCACATCAACTCAATCTGGTTATAATAACCACATGGCTTTGTGTCAATATTAATCTTAGTTAAACCATTAAACACTTCATGTCTTGATGTTGCTCTAAGGTCATCTGAGAGCTTTTGAAGGTGGCAATTTTCCCTTCAAACTACATTTCTTCTCCTCTATCTGCCACTGAGATCAGATGTAAACTTGAGACCTCATCAAAACACAGCGCATTTCACTTGTGAATAATAGGCTTTTAGCTTCAATAATGTTCCAAATATTTACTATCAGGGAATCTTCTCAAAGATCATGGCAGCCTCAACAAAACTTGTTCCCCCCCCCCCTATTTTTCAGATCTCAACCGCACACAAAATGTCAGAGAGCTGTCATAAAAGATGCAAGGCCCTCAGTGTTTTCAGATTTTGAAACGTTGTATGCATAGCTGACACAGACTATCTGTTATGTGCACCATATTTATTTATTAAATTAGAACTTAGAGATGAATTCATGTTTACAAGTGGCCATAAATGACACAATTGGCATCAAGAGAATAATTAATTCCAGGTGCTTTTCGACAATCACATGATTCACTTGAATCAAATTTAAACAGAAATAATAGGATAACTGAACCAAACCAAATGTTTATCCTTGGGGAATACTTTATCTCTGATTGCATGAAATAGTTAAATTCCAAGTTGACGACTTTTCCGGTTCGTAGCACGAACACAATGAATGTTCCCATATCACCCCAATGCAGTTCCAAGCATTAAAAAATGCTTGTTAAACTTACATGCATGTGATTACCAAGCTGTTCTGTTGATAATTGTAATGATTATATACTGTCAGTCAGTTTTTATAGTGAGATATAAAACGTAACTTTTTCCTTTTCTCATAAAATCTTTTTCTCTGTCTACCAAAAGGTTTAATGTTTATTGTTAATAGACATGTCACATGCAGCAGGAATAATGATACAAATTAAATGTTCCTTCATGTGATGAAGGCCTTGTTAACTTTTCATTAACTTTTATTTTCGAATCCCTCACTGAGGTGGTATTTTCTTATTAATACAAGGATTTTATATTTAAATCTTGGATTGTGTGTTTATTCTGTGTGATGTATGATTTGGGCTCTCTATTTTCTCTATTTAATTACGGCCAGAAGGGAAGCATCAGCACGTGCAGATTTGGAACAACCAATGTTAACCTCAATTTTGAATACAAGCCTCTTCTTTACCCCAGGATAAAATGACCACATTTGGACATCTTACAGTAAGGACACAGAGCCCTGAGGCCTCAATGTACTCCAGCCTAGTCAGGCTGCTCACAATGTGCTCTGCAGTTAGTTTTCTGCAGTATTTTCACGCAAAATTCACTTGATTTTAATGAGAAAATAACAGAATAAAGCTGTGTGTTTTTGTGTTTTAAGTGTTTGTAATGTGGGTCAACATGTCAAAGGAATCACAGGTCTTTGTTTACTGATCTGTTTCTGGCGTCAGTATGAAGTTGTTAATTATTTTCAGTAGCATTCAAAGATAAGTGATTTTTCTAACAGTATACCTGCTACTATCTCCTGTGGTGTTCCCCAAGGCTCCATCTTTGGCCCCATGTTATTTGCTAAATATTCTTTCCCTGGTATTTTTTCTATCCTTACCTACTGTATGTGCTTCACTGACAACATGCATCCAAGCTTGACCTTCAATCAGTTTGAAGTTGTGTGAGGATGTGAAGAATGTAAGAAAAAAACATCTGTGACAAACAAATACATTTTGTCATTATTGAAGCTTTTTCCACATTAGGTCGATAGTGAACATATCAATGTTTTGGATATCTGAAGACTGTCCTCAGTTTCTGTCTTCTGATTGTTTCTCTAAACAGAAAACTTGACTTGTCTTTAATGTTACATAAAGCTATCTTCAAATCAGCCATCAATGGTAAACAAAACAAACACCTGAAAAGGACGATTTAAAGCATACGTTGTTACAGTGTGACCTGCCTGCAGGAAGCTGAACCAGATGAGCTAAGGCATCCTGTCCTCAGCCTGGAGACGTTTTAACTGCATGGACCCCACATGGATAGAGAGTATCTGTGTGCTGTCAGGGAACTGAACCAGAAACAAATATATACATCATCCATCCCCCTGCAGACATGAAACACACCCACAGCATGCATTTACTCTCTTTAACAGAGACATGCACATGTAAAGCATTAGTCTATATCCTGACATCATCACTCGAGACCTCTTGATCACCCAAGCATTTACAAGTCTGCTCCTTTTGACCTTGGGTTGACCATCCAAGGCCATCAGGAGACCTTTTTCACTGCAACTTTTGGACAAAAAATCCCTGTTTCCTGTGGGCTGTTGCAGTCTCATATGGTAGTAATAAATCCTCCACAAACTTGAAACAAACACTGCTGAAATAATGTTTGGATAGCCCCTCCTGCTTATTTTTTCCTTCCATAAATTGATTTTCTTTCTTTTGGATGTTTATTTTAGTTTTGTGCCTGTTGTGGAAATCTTGTACTTCAGATCAATCTTATAACTCGATGAGCCACAGTTCTACTTAGTGAAGATAAATTGTATTACAACACAAGACACAGACATGCATGGAAACAGACGTAAAAAAACTAATATATTTACTTATCTCTACACAATATTTTCTATGTTACAACTCCAAATAGGAGGGGAGACAGTTTTGTGTAACCCTTTGTCCAGTTTACCTTGGGACTCATCAAGCTCCTCTTCTTGTCTAAACCTCCAGACACACAGAGCCTCCTCTCATAGGTGTGAAGGCCAAGGCCAATCAAAATACCAAACCATAACAATGAACAAATCATATTTTTGTTAAAGTCTGAAACCTTTGGTCTATGGCAACGCCTGATCTCACTCTTTCCACTACCTCCCACATGGAACTAGAAAGGGGAAGATATGGACAGTAAATGGACAACAAACCAGAGTCCATTTTCCTTTTGGCCAAAGCCCAAAGCTATGAAGGCACAATGTATTATTCACCATTGATGTGCAGCACTGTAATTAAATAAACCTTAATCTGGCACAAATAAACCTTTTCAAAATGATTATGTTTTACCAAGAATCCAGACATACACAGCTATAGCCCAAAGCAACATCTGAGGGAAGTTTTCACAGAGCGTTATATGAAATATCCTCCTAAGTCCCATCTCTCCATAAGTGTTAGTCAAAACAAATAAAAAACCTTTTTTCACATTCTGTGAGCAAGTGAGAAGCAGCATCAGTTACTAGGTTGGATCAGCTGCACAATAATATATGTGTGCTTTGTCCCCTTTTAAATGTTGTGCAACAATATATGAGTTTTCACATTAAAATCACCTAAAAATACATTTTCACTTCTTTCAACATTGACCCTGATGACATCACTGGGGTTATCCACTCAGACGTGACGAAGACTTGACTGTTAACCTATTCTTATTTCAGATTGTCAGTCTACCATAAGAGGTCAGAGGAAGTGCTTGCAGTGAATTCTCCAAGCCTTTCGGTGAGGAACTTTCAATTTGTTGTGAAGTCATGTAGATCAATTGTTAAAGTTGTATACTTCCACAAGACACTTGTGAATACTTTGCTTTATGGATGTTCGAAACATGTTGTGCCTCTGTGCATTCCAAGAAAAGGGACTATACATATTTTCACTCTTGTTACCCTGAGGTCAAAGTTTCCATTTGGTTTTATGTACTTTACCGTTTTTGTGTGGTTGTCTTTAAATTCAATGGCAAAAGTACACACATCCTTTACTCGAGTAGAAGTACAGATACTCGTGTTTAAAAATACTCTGGTAAAAGTAAAAGTACTGACTAAACTTCTTTACTCAAGTAAAAGTAAAAAAGTATGGGCTTCGAAATGTACTCAAGTGTACTTAAGTAGTGCTTTTATCTTCAATAGACTCGACTACTGTAATGGTGTCTTTACAGGTCTCACTAAAAAATCTATTAGAAAGCTTTAGCTAATTCAGAACGCCGCTGCTCGAGTCCTCACTAACACTAAGAAAGTGGATCACATCACTCCAGTTCTGAAGTCTTTACACTGGCTTCCTGTCTGTCAAAGAATTTATTTCAAAAATACTGCTGCTGGTTTATAAAGCTTTGAATGGTTTAGGCCCAAAATAAATTTCTGATCTCCTGCTAAATTATGAACCATCCAGAACTCTCTGGTCTTCAGGGACTGTTCAGCTTTCTGTCCCCAGAGTCAGAACTAAACATGGAGAAGCAGCGTTTAGTTATTATGCTCCAAATATCTGGAACAAACTACCAGAAACCTGCAGGTCCGCTGCAACTCTTACTACTTTTAAATCCAGGCTGAAGACTTATCTTTTTGCCGCTGCTTTTAATTGAACTATTCACATCTTAAACTGCACTGTAACTTTTATTCATGTATTTTTTCTTTTAATGTTTATTTTATTATCTTTACTTTTTAATGACTGTTCTTAAATGCCATTTTCTTAATGTCTTTCATTTTTGTAAAGCACTTTGAATTGCCTTGTGTTGAAAGGTGCTATATAAATAACAACCCGGTATCATGGCAAGACGTGAACATGTGACGATTTACCATGCTGGGAGATGTGAAGATGTCACGATTTCGTCCCTTCAAACCATAGACTGTATAAATGGACGTAGGGTCCGTGACGTCACCCATAGGATTCTGCAGAGTTGCCGTGAAGCCCTTAGTAGGCGGATTCGGCCACTAACGGCTCAACAGTGACGTCAGAGTTCAACTCCCGCCTTCTCCAGCCTGCTCCAAATAAGGGCAAAGAGGCGGAGCCGAGGCGGGACCTCCTGATTGATTGATTGATTGAAAAGTTTATTAACAGCTTGTATATTGGGTACAGTACAGTACAGCTCAAAACATACAATTGTTAAGGGGATGCAGACCAGAGAAAGACTTTCGTCTTGTTTACATCAGGGTCCCCCATTTCCAATTCATCATATCATTTAAGACATATAAGACATATAAGACATACAGATGGCTTATTTACAATTTACATACAGGTGGATTTTTACATACAGATTGCTTATTTACAATTTTCATTTTAGATTTTGTTCTAATACATCCTAACCGGACATTTAAGACATACCAAGTCTACAGATGTACAGTTAGTAACAGAGTCTAAAATGCGAGTATATACATAGATGGGGGGGGGGAAGCTGTCCATTGAACGACAGGTTGAGATTTGTACCATTACCGGGGCCAGTTTTGCAATGCTCTCCCCCGAAGGTGCTCTTTAAGAGAGGTACCTTAAGGTACTTACCTTAAGAGAAGGTAAGTATAGTTTTACTTTCCTTTACAGTTGTGGGAAGAGCGTTCCACCTTGATGTGGCATCATTGCGAAACGTGTATTCCCCCTTTTTTGTGCCAAATCTGGGTTTCACATGATTTGTGGAGCTCCCTCTGGTGTTATGATCATGGTATTCCTTGACCTTTGGGAAGAATTTTGACACGTACATGGGTACCATAGAGGTGTAGTGGATCTTGTAGACCAGGCCCATTGCAAGTAGCTGTACTCTGTCGTCTACTCTAAGCCATTCTAGGTTGTCAAAGTGGGCAGAGGTGAGGTGGGTTCTAGATGAAAGGTCAAGCAGTAGTCTGACCAGTTTATTTTGCGATGTTTGAAGTTTTATTTTTAGCGCCTTGGAGGTGCTATGGTACCATGACGTGCAAGCATAGTCATAGTACCCTTGAATGAGTGCTCCTGCCAGAGTTTTCAGGGTGTTTTTGTTTACCAGAGAGGAGATCCGGTATAGGAATCTAGTTCTTTGATTGACTTTTTTTATTACATTGGATGCCATTTTGTCACAGGAGAGGTTTGCCTCAAGAATAGATCCTAGGTATGTAATTTCCTTCTTACTTGTGACAATAATGTCGCCCACTGCAACTGAGAAGTCGTCGGATTTGCTGAGATTATGTTTCGAACCGAAGAGAATGGACTCTGTTTTACCCAGGTGTAATGATAATTTATTATCGGCGAGCCAGGGGCAGATTCTGCCGAGCTCGGAGCTGAGGGTTTTTTCAACCTGTAACCTGCTCCTGTCAGAGACCAGCAGGGCTGAGTCGTCCGCGAACAGGAACAAGTTGCAGTCACATGCTGATGACATGTCATTTACATAAATTAGGAACAGTAACGGACCTAATATGCTTCCTTGTGGAACACCACAGCTCACTGGGAGGGGGGGGGACAGAGTACCGTTTACCTCCACCATCTGTTCTCTCCCCTCCAGGTAGGATTGCATCCTGCCACCGAGCTGGAAGTTCCAGAGCTAGCTGAAGCTACCAAGCTAAGCTAACATGCTCCCCATCTGCACGCTGCCGTCGCATTTTACGTTTCTAAGGTAAGCGGACATGAAACTATTCAGCAAAACTATAAATAATAATCTAAGTTATTGAGTTTTTAGCATAATACTTCAGAATCTTAAAACCCCTTAATGTTTGTATGCAATTGTGCTAAATTCAACACTGGAATCAAGCAAATATTAATATGTTTGCATGACATTAGTTATTTATATTTTGATATCACTTAACTATACGTTTAATACATTTAAGTCAAGCTAAGGTACATGTGATGGTAGCTAGTTAGTGCTCTTACCTTTGAGGCCTCCTCCAAACAGCATAATAACCAGACTGTATCATTAAAACTAAGTACCAGTTCTAGATCCTTGACTTTAGACAAACAATTCAAAAGACAAAATGTATTTAAAGACCAATCTTTATTTGAATGTGCCTCTTAACCTGAGATATTAGTTATACAGTAATAGTCAGTGGCGAGCCGTCAGGGCCCTAGGCCCTCTGTGAGGGCCTAAGATATTCTAAAAAATAATATTTGAAAACATTAAAAAAACATTTTTTTAAAAATATTTTTAAAAATATTTTGTTGTTGTTACATTTTTCATTAGTTTTACCAAAATAACTTGATTTAATTGTATTTAAAATAACATTTCCAAAGAAATAAATCCTTCGAATCTGCATGTTCAGTTTCTGTTGGAATGTGAAGGGTTAAATGCCGTCTCTGCGAGTTACTGTGAAGACGGGAGGGCTTGTTGGTCCCTCTGTAGATTCACAGAGGGCCCGCTATAGTAACTCAATGAGAGAGTAATGTCAAATGACAGTACAATTTATTTTCGCGGACTTTATGACAAGTTCCGCCCGCTGTGAGGTCTATGCAAGTGGTGCAGTGACGGGTCCTAAAACACGGAAGTAAGCTGCGCTCGAGTTCCGCTACATCCATGGGGTTCCCTCGACACAAAAGCAATGGGATTTCTCCACAGGATTTTGGAAAATAGCTGGAAATAAGGTCTGTGGAAAACGAACCTGTTAGATAAATGCACGCTTTGTTCAGCCGGATAATATCCACATGTCTACCCTACTTTTATTATTTTCGAATCATAAATCTAATCGATAGATTTATGATTAGCATAAGTTCGTTCATGATGGCTCACTTCAGCGAAATTATTAACAGAGTCTTTTTCAAGATTGAGTTACAATGATAAACTGGAGTGGCAAATGACCCGCCATCAAGTGCTTCAGGACAGGAGGATGGACTTTGTGTTTAGGTGATTTGATCATCAAAGGTAGGCCAAAGTGATTTTCAATGTGGGCCGCCGTGCTGACTTAATTCATTTGTAATTGTTACTTGGCTGTGGGTGCCCTGTCATGATAGGTGTTTATATGGCGTTGTTTTGTGTGGTAGAGGGTCGCTGTCATTGATGCATTTTGCAGCCCGGGCCGCTGTTTTGATATTCCGCTGAAGTAGGCCTATACGCTGTGACGTAATATCTCTTCTTTTTATAGAGGGAAGGGGGGTCAGAGGGTATAAAAGTCACGGCTCGCCACTGGTAATAGTATTGACAATCTAAAAAAACTGAGCAACTCAACAGTCAACTTTATGTTTCTTATTGTCTAAAGCATTTATTATTTTCATTTTCACCCTCTCATATTCAGTGTGGACGGATTGAGACAGCATGGTGTCCAGAGAGCAGCAGAGACTTCAGGGAGAAACCTCCGTGTGATGGACGTCCTGTCTGTTGGTTTGGAGAGGACTGAGGGTCTTTCCTCTGCGAGGAGGACCAGGGCTGATGAAGGAGCCCATGCTGGGCAAAGCTGATACCAACTGCACAGGCCTAGTCGGTCACTTTATTTGACTAAATGTGTTTACTTATTAGGGCTGCACGGTATTGAAAAAAACTGACATCGCGATTTCCCCCCCCCCTGCGGTATATATTGCGTTTTTTTTAACCTGTTAAACCCCAAAGTCCCGGCGGGTACTTTACTTTTTTTTTCACGACAGTGTCTCAGGGGATCGTAATATTTAAGAACCTATTAATGTGTTATACCAGATTAACGGAAATAATCTCAGCTAACTGACGATACAAACCATTTTTACCAAAACAAAACACAAGTCTCATAAGAAGTATCTAAATGACCCCTGAGCAAAAAATGCTAACGCACTTTGGCACAGAACTCAAGATAAAAGTACCCTTATTATTACTTATCGTAGCTGCACTTACAAGATATCCGATTACAGCTGAGGTTCCACAGATTATTTAGGTATATAGTATCATCACTGAGTGATCTGAACTCGGACAGGGGAAGCAAACACAGACATCACAACACGTACCTTTACGTAGCTTCTAGGGGAGATGTCTCACCGTAGCTGTCTATCTGATCAAAAGACGTGTTCAATGGCATTAAAACGAGAAAGAAAAAACGCGGCTGAATCGGTTAATCCATAGGTTTTTAACGTCTCTGTATAAAAAAATGATTTAATTTATAATCCATAATTCCATTTTTATGTAAATATCGCAGAGCAAAAGTTAGCTGCTAATGGTAGCCACCAGAGTGGCTGCTGCTTCCGGTCTTGGCAATGCGGCAGTCCAGCGCAGTCTAACACACACACATTACCAAATAACCTTTATATATACAGTCTATGATTTTAACTTGGAGGCTACGATTAGCATCGTTAGCAGCACCGATGTAGCTACCACTAGCTTACATGCTAACCTAAGCCTTACCATTCATTACGTAGCTGATTAAAATCATTAACACATAAATAAAGCACTCAAATTTCACTTGCCGCATTCATGCAACGTCTGTTTTAACCGCAGAGCGAGTCACAATAGTCCGATATATAAGCATGAAGAACAAACAACCACGGCCGGCTACAAGTTGTGTTTCCTGGATGAGCTGAGCAGGCAGAGTC
This sequence comes from Gymnodraco acuticeps, assembly GCF_902827175.1. Classification (NCBI taxonomy): domain Eukaryota; kingdom Metazoa; phylum Chordata; class Actinopteri; order Perciformes; family Bathydraconidae; genus Gymnodraco; species Gymnodraco acuticeps. Next base: position 382,675 of record NW_022990565.1, on the reverse strand, counting down.
CCTGTAGCTAGCTTCACGGAGCAGGTAGGTAGCAGAGAGACAAGAAGCTAACAGTGGCAGTCACTTCACAGAGCCGTCACTCAATGTGACCACGCCCTAATTTATGCACAAACTTTAAGACCTAATATAAATAAAAGGGTCGCGTTAGAAAACAATTCACTCACAGATCCATAATCATGAAGGTGGAATCTAACTATATCGATAATAAAATGTATGGAGCCAGGGGTAGAAACATGTTTTTTTCTGCTGTAAAATTGGGCATTTTAACATGGGGTCTATGGAAATTGCTCCTTTCTGCAGCCATCGTCTATCGGCCAATATATGAACTGCAGTGTGTGGCACTTCCGTATTGGCTTCCCGGCTCTACCCCACAATTTGCCGCTTGTGCTGAATACGTAACTTGAACGTGCCGGGTGGCGCGGTCCCGTGGGTTAGATGCGCGTTCATAATGCAGAGGGAAATAACTCTCAGAATAACGTTATTAGCACATTTTTACAACTTGAGGAACGAATGTTTTTAATAAGGGCTATACAAGTGTTCATACTGGGTTGTTTATTTAGTTTTTTTTTTTAAATCCAACGATTTACAGACCACTCTTTCCCAATGTAAGTCAATGGGGAAAAGTGTTTCCGGGCCCAGCAACCTAAAGGAAGTGTAGTACCGCCGTTTGGCCAGCACGAATATTCTCATCAGACTCCGGCGCACTTCCTGGGGGCTTGATGTTAACCAGTGGAGAAATACCCGGAAATGCCAAGCAAATGCTACCCCGACGGTCGGTTGTTATTATCAATATTAATATAATAATGATTTATTTTTTAATAGTCACACTCAATTACGCCGATTTTCTTGTTGCCCCAGCTGGTCGACACCTCTTTTAGCAGAAACAAAGGCTACATTAATGTATTAAATCGATGTTAATGTGTGTGGATGTGGAATTAACGGACGTGACGTTGTGCGATTGCGTTGCCAGGCAACAGCTTTGGTTCATGTTCATTTACAAACTCTTCAACTACAACCGTAGTTATATTTAAAAACATGTTAGAAAGCCTCACGATATACTTTAATGTAAATTTAAATTTAAATGTGAAGGAATGTGTGTATAACAAAATACATTCGTCATAAACGAAACCGGAAACAGACGTAGGCAAGATCCTCAGCTCGATGATTGGATGGTTTAGCCGCAATGCATGCTGGGACTTGGTGTTTATGCGATGTGAAATCCGAAAACATTTAAAAAAAATAATACTTTTTTCCGAGTGTGCTTGCTTTTCTCTTTGAAAGTCATCACATAACGGCATTCTAATACACGGTTCGGTTGCATTAAATATGACATATCTGCCGTAGTTCTCTATTTATAGAGCCCTGCTGAGAAGACTTCTAGACAAACAGGAGAACTGCCGCCAAAACTGAAAACGTGACGTGGATCATAAATATATAAGCAATTAAACAACATCTTACTTTTCTTTTCACACAATACGTCTCCTTGCAGTATCGACACGAATTCGGCTGACTTTTATATTTGATCCAATTGGTAGATAGGCTGTATTACACCATAACGGTGCAGAGCTGATAGAATGGGACACCTGGTGGTTAAAGCACATTATTGAATTTTATAATTGTATTATTAGATATTAATAGGATCCCTATAAAGTATATTCATTACTCGTTATTCTCTACTAAAAGTTAATTAAAGACTTTATATAATGACTATTTTGCACATCCCTTTCAAGATTTCAAGATTTTCTAAGCTAAGGTTTATTGACATATCATATTATACACAACTACGGTGTAGTTATGCAATGAATGAAAAACTTGGGTCGCAGGTTCCTCAACAGTGCATTACAAGACATCTATCAATATGTGTGTATACCTCCACCATTAAACTGTCATATTCTCCACATTTCTTATACTATCTACACACATCTTATAAGAGTATAATACATATGTATAATATCAGTTAAAATAAGTGCTTAAACATAGTTAACATTGCAGGAAAGCAATATATTAGACATTAAGTACTTTGTCAGGCTTAATATTTATCTGTAGATACAAATGTCACTGTGTGTGCTGTGTGCTCTGCATGTGTGACCATTAAAGAGGGTTTCATCCCTCCATATTCTTCTTCTATACCCCCAAAGCTTTTTTCTTATTCAAAAGAAGACCTTAACCTAAAGTATTCTTTAATGTTTAAATTAAGCCTTATTAGTTCGTCTGTTTTGCATATCCTCCTATTAATATCTAATAATACAAATAATACAATTCAATAACGTGCTTTAACCACCAGGTGTCCCTTTCTATCAGCTGTGCACCGTTATGGTGTAAATACAGCCAATCTACCAATTGGATCAAATATAAAAGTCAGCTGAATTAGTGTTGATACTGCAAGGAGACGTATTGTGTGAAAAGAAATGTAAGATGTTGTTTAATTGCTTATATATTTATGATCCACGTCAAGTTTTCAGTTTTGGCGGCAGTTCTCCTGTTTGTCTAGAAGTCTTCTCAGCAGGGCTCTATAAATAGAGAACTACGGCAGATATGTAATATTTAATGCAACCGAACTAATGCTTTTTTTAAAAACTGAATTGAAGTGAGTTATATTATGGTGAACTTTATTTCAAATTGTGGGATAAATTAATGAACAACCCAACTCAGTATTGTGTGTGTGTGTGTGTGTGTGTGTGTGTGTGTGTGTGTGGGTGTGTTTGTGTCTTCGAAAACCAAACAAATTAGCATGAAGTAATATTATAGCTGAAAACATCAGCGTAACAATAGTTTCCTGAATCACACATCGCCAGCAATCGCTTTTGATGCCGATCATTTCAAACATCACCCTCAGATACTGTATGGCCATGGGTGAGGGAGATTAATATCTCCGCTGCTCTCAGTATTGTCGCTAACTTCATCACCTGTCTCTGCCTCTTCCGCTTCCTCCCTAACGTCCGCCATTCTCATCCCTCTTGTTTAGAGAAGACCAGGAAATTATGGATACATGGATTGTGTTCAAATCAATAGGGACGCAATGACTCTAAATAATAATGATCACACCACCAAACGCAGATTAAAACTGAAGTAATGAGCCTGTTTTGAAAATGTAAGAATTAGAAAGTACAGGTACACAGTAACATCTGGAGTGTTAATTTAACACTCTGAGATAAGGACCATATTATGTTCACTGGCTCAGTGTTAAAATTGACTCTTTATGTGTTAATTTAATACTGCCCACTTAATTTAACACTTAAATGTCAACACTGAGCCAGTGAACATATGGTCCTTATCTCAGAGTGTTAAATTAACACTCCAGATTTTACTGTGTATTTGTGTTAAAAATGTAAGAAGTTAAAGTAAAAAGTCGTCAGAAAAATAAGTAGTGGAGTAAAGTACTCATACCAGAAACATGTACTTAAGTACAGTAACAAAGTATTTGTACTCCACTACTTCCCACCTCTGTTTAAATTGCAAGAACCATTGGTGATACTCAGGGTCTCACATTTACAACAGAACACAAACAAAATCTGAATTCAATCAACTTCTAAGAGCCAAAGTGTAACATCTGTGGATTTACATGTCTACTAACTGGGTCATTCAGCATTGAGTCAGCAATTCCTGCTTCTCTTAAATCACTTCAGAAAGCTGCTAATAAGTAGAGGAAAGGTAGATGTTGCAGGTTTTGAACTTATAATTGGATTAGAGGTCAGTTGAAGAGGAAATGAGAGTAAGACGGGATTAACACTCTAACCCTATCTGGGCTGTTGGCGTAGGAGCTCCGCTTTATCAATTATTTTGAGCTGCTCTTCATCCTCATTTTGTTCTATATTTTTGAAACAATTTTCCTTTGTTTTAGTCTCATGCCAAATGAGGGTTATGCACTTGTTTGTCAGCATAAAGTCGTAGCTCAAGCACAAACGAAGAGAGCTCAGAGATCAAATCGCAGCCTTGGGAAGAACCACAGGATCTTTTTGCAGACACACTATACAAATGACTCAGTGTCTGTCCAGTGTGCCAATGTGTAATTGACAGTTGTGGAAAAGTTATAGCGCATATTTTACATATTCCAATCCAGCTTTAAATGAATCTTTGTGCTGCTCACTGTGAAGCTACTGTATAGGCCGAATCATTCTCTTCCTGATCTGCAAATCAGGTGACAGTAACAGTATTTTTTGTAGGAATCGAGTTAAACATCTCTTTGTTGGGGCGTAATTCAGCTTTAGTAAGGTTATTTATTGACTTATTTTGGTTGGATTGTGTCTAACTGTGGCACCACCGGTTATTTTGGTCAAAGGTAGCCTAAAATAGTGCCCCCACCAAAACAGTTTTGGATATGGTAGATTTGGAGTGTGTGTGGCAGTAAATAAAGACTTTGAGACAGCTGAAGGCACAGGGATGTTCTTAAAGTCTTTGGGTGGTCCAACCTCTCCAGGAGATTTAGCCTACTTTTTGCGAGCGCCAACGCCAAATAGTGGTCATTATTAGCAGACGAACCAACCAGGCTGGAATTACCTTCCAGCCAACGGCAGATGTGAACGTCTAAACAATTCTCCCACTCTGTTTTGACATGCTCTATTACAGGTTCTGCATCCTGCACCATGATCCAAAAAAAAATTGACAGCTCAATTAAATCATTCATTTTCTGGTCTGATGTCATCAAAAAATTGCCATAATTGCGCAGGCCTGGTGTCTCTGGTCTGTGACTGGCGAAGACACCAGCTCTGGGCGAGGTGTTCCTATAGAGGAGAGTAGACTGGTGGATGTTCCCTGTTGGATCTGTGTGTACTCTTTGTCTGTTAAAGCATGTAGGATGTACAGTGCCCTAAGAGGAACACTATGGACCAACACAGTGGGCTCTCTATTGAAATTCTTTACAGTATAAAATCATGTATTCTATTATACTTTATCTGGCATTGAATCTAGGGCCCCGGCTTCAAAGTTGTAGTTATCTTATTTCCAGCCCATTAATCCATTTTCCAATGTTTGCCTACATGCTGCTGTATTATAGATCATAGTATTTTTTGATGCAACTTGTTGTTGACATATCCAACTCTATCAAAAAAACTATAACAAACTGTCCTTTAGCATTACAAACACGGTAAATAATTCGGACGTCACATGGGTGAACGCATAGCGGCTGAAGATCCAGATTATAATTTTTTCGTCAGAGAGACAAATACAGCACTAAAAGAGTGATTTTAACCTTTAAATTCATTATGTCGACCCATAAATTACCCCAAATAAAAAGCAAATGTTTATCTGCAATAATTTAGTGTGTAAATAAGCAACTGTTTGCTGACACATTGGCAATATACACGTTATAAAATATCAAATTAATACATAATAAAGTCTTCAGTCAATTATGTTGACGCAGCTTGCATTTGCTGTTTTTTTTGTGTGATTAATGTATTATAATATTCTGTCTATGAGCCTTATTTGATTTTTGCGATGAGGCTTGTGTATCAAGCTATACAGAGAGCTTTTCTTCAAAAGTAAGAGATCATACAGTTTATTTGTCCAAATGTCTGGGAAGAAGGTCTGAGGCTGCAGAAGTGGAAGCAGGTTGTTTTCTTCATCCTCTGCTTCTTCTCGAATGGCTCCAAGCCGAAGGGTTTAGTGCACAGAGTTTTAAAGGATGTTGCCAGTTGATCTTGATCACTGGTCCTTCCTCTTGGCCTGCTTCCTCTCTTACCTCACGCGTAGCTGTCCCACTTCTCTAGTTGGCCCACACTGTCTCTACCTGCCAGACACCCAGGGGTAAGGGTTATACACTCAGCCTGTTGTGTAAGTGTTGTAAAGAGATAATACTCTTTGCCGAGACAAGCTTTCAGACTGTACTTTCACCTGCCATCGTTAACACAGTTATCTTCAAATCCCCGGGCCACAAACAAAAGCGTCACAGTTAGCTCTCAGGATAAATGGGACATGCTCCATATTTTAGGCTTTTAAACACACCGTTATGAAAGAAATCCACTCTCTTACACTTCACCTTAAGGGCAGACTTTTACGTTTTCCAGCCAATACTGTTCTGTAATGATATACAATTATGTTGCAGAGCATTTCTGCCTACATAAACTGTCCATATAAACTGTCGCTGTATGAGTACATTTCGAGACGGAGAAATCCTAACGAATTAAAACCTCAAAACCTTCACCCCACTGATATTTGATCTAACTTCAAAAGCAGACTGTTGGGACTTGCATCTCCCATGTCCTCGCTTCCCACAACTGTGGAGACATCCAGCAGCAGGGACGTCTCTAAGATCTGAAGTGCAGCGGGTCGACCGTGGGAGTAAGTCTCTGGGCCTTGCAGCACTGGGAGCGTGCTTGCTATGAAAACAGTCTGAAAGTGGTTGCTTCCAAAAAGTTGTCAAGGCTGATTTATAAACACATTTTTTAAAGGGATCTTGTGAAAAGCACTTGCTCGTGTAATATCAAGTAATTTCATACACTGAATGTTCCTTTAACCAACTTCAGCGTACTCACTGTGTACACCACCAGAACTAAAAAAAGACTGAGCAGCACGGAATGAGGCTTTAGTCATTCTGAATAATATGATTCCACTTCAATATTAGGATGATATCATTTCAAACATTTTGTGTAAAATAGCTCTCTAACGTTGTCACACCTAAACGCTAAATGTTACAGAAAATGGTGTGAGCACTTAAAAATGGTTTACATTTACTACTTGAAGGATGGCACCCAGAAGAAAATGTAATGGTTGGTTGCAAGGTCAGCATGATATCTGATCTGTGATCAGATCTGTTGTTCGACTGTTGTGAGGTTATAGACTTACACGCAGTGCCCTCTGGTGGTAAACACGTACAAACAAATACAAAAGTTCCAACAGTCATTATATTATTTGTAATAACGAAAGTTAATTATTTTTGCCTGATGTTAACTACACACCTGCACACACACTATAGACATCCATCCAAGGCTCAGAAAGGGTACATCTGTGTTACATAGTGCTGAAGTTCTTGGTGAGCTAACACACATGTAGTAACTGTGATCCGGTGTCAGGCTGAACTTTGACACGACAACAACAACTGTTGCACTGGAAATAACAGGTGCAGCCAAAACACAGAGTAATACATGAGACTGAATACGGATGCAATGAGGTCACTGAATTGCGGCTTCAGCATCACAAATAAGAAAGTAATCAATTAATATGTCTCTTTAAAATATCATTAAGTGAATAACCTTTAGCATTATATATTTGTGTCTACTTCAGCTTCTATATTTAGTTGTTGTCATGTGTCGTGCAGCGTGTGGGACCCTGCAGCAGGACACGCCTCTGGGCTGAATGGAGCGTGCGCTACAGTCCGACCTGCAGAGGAGACAAACAGTTGTTTTAAAAAAATAACTAATTTCACGGTTTGCAATAAGTACCCTATAGACATTATAGGTTCCTTGTTAATCGAGTAAATGCAGCGATGACGCGAGAGGAAGATCTCATCCGGATTGCAAAAAAACTGGACAAGATGGTGACTCGGAATAACACGGTGAGAACTTATTTTGACACCCACAGGTGGCGCGTCGTCCCGCCACCTCGTGCTGCACAGCAGGCCCTTGAACGTCTCTTCTGGAAATGTTTCTCCTCCGATTTACCTTGCATTACGTTTGATTTCGTTTGTATCGGTGTAATACTTCGACATTTTGCATTTGAAATATGAGCCTGACTGTACTCCAACAAATTATCAACAGGTGTTTGGCTCTACTGTGCCGCGCTCTATGGAACAAGTTTTGTCAGCTTTTCGACAATTTCTGCAACTTTTTGCAGTTTGACGTTTTAAAAGTGACTCGTTCGAGAGAAAGTAAACAGAGCGACCATTGGTCAAGGTCGTTTGTGAATGTGTGTTTGCGTGCGTGCGTACGTGCGTGTGTGTTGTGAACTGCAAACAGGACGTTGTTTCATGGCGCGAGTCACGGAGTGCAGAGTGCATTAGAGGGCTTTAAACGACAATGCAGTAGCAGCCTACTCAAAATAATCCATGGAAACTTTGATTTCTAGAATGAAGACAACAGTCTCACAAATGACTATGTAATGCCTGTTATGATATATTATTTAAATGTATGAATTAATATGTATTTGTCTAAAATGCTGATTTACATTACAACAGTGAAACTGTTTCTGCTCACACACGATCTGCACTTTCTTTTTTGAGATGTTCATATTTGCATGGAATCAAATCTGCATTAGACATCTTCATGACATATTTCTAAATAAAACCATTCAATATGTACAGGTTAAAACGTCTGACTTGTTTTTGCATTTGACTATTTTGTGTGTTCAGGAGGGCGCCATGGACCTGCTGAAGGAACTCAAAAGTTTCAATATGACACTCAAACTTCTCCAGGTATGTATTTATTTATAGAAGGACCATGCATACAAATATGCACCAGTATGTTGTCTTGAGTCTAATTTACCTTATACAGTTTGCTTTTTAACATAGGATTTATTGATAGTCATAAACCATCATGAGAAATAAGATGACTGCTATTACTTAAGCTCCAAATGTATGTTTGTTTAAGGAAACGAGGATCGGCATGTCAGTGAACGGAATCAGGAAGCACTGCACAGATGAGGAAGTCATTGCCTTGGCAAAGGTCCTCATTAAAGACTGGAAAAGACATTTGGGTACTTGACACTGATGCATGATTTACTCAGCAGTAGAAGCATACTTTGTATGAACCGAGTGATTTACTAATATGATTCCTCCACACAAACACTCACACAGATACTGAGAAAGCATCCCTCATGAAGAACGGTTTGGACTCCAGCAACACGGCCGGGTCTCCAAGCAGCCCCCCCTCTGACACACAGAGCAGGTCAGTACTTGGACAGCTGCTGCACCGAAACCCCACAGCTGGCATGATATGTAATGAAGAATCAGAGACAAGAAGAGAGTGTTGAGTGTGAACTGCTTTCATTTAATCTGAAATATGATGTAGTAAAAGATGGAAGTGTAGATGTTCAGGGAAATAGAGAGATGTTTATCATTAATTGCCACAATACACAACAGTAGACCTAGAGTACTTGTACATTTGTATTTATTAAATATAGTATTCATAATAGTGTATATTATATTTATATTACATAGAAATAGTTTAACCCAGCATCTCCTTCATAAGAAGAACTACAGCAGCCTATCCAGTCAATAGTTATTTACACTGTGTAAATATTTTCTCTTTTTTTAAACGTTTCCATGGAAGCTTTTAAATCATATTTTGTCTGTCTACGTTCCTACCTGCACCTATAGGCATGTCATGATGGATGCTTCTTTCTCTGAGGCTTGCATTTGCATGTTTTTCTAGGTAAACATGTTTACGAGTGGTATTTCTAAAGAGGCTATATGAACGAAGTGATCATGCATGGTGTTTCCATCTGAGACTGACATTGTTTGTCCCCATTTGGATTTAATGTATTCCACTATTCGCTGTATCTGTAATTAGAGTCCTATCTGTAAAGGCTGTGAAGGCATCTCTGAGTTTGTACCGATACAGCCGTTAACTATTACTGAGTTAATCAGCTCAGCGCACAACTGAAGTAATATAGATGACCCGTCAACATCAGTCAGTTTAATCCTATATGAAGGGGGCTTAAGGTGCAACAACAACAGACCTGACGTAAACTATACGTTTTTCTGGCTCTGGTAAAGAGGTAAATATGATACTCCCTTTGTTTTTGTTAGTCACAGAAGACTGGATATCAAATCTAAACACGACTCAGATCCTGACAAAAAACACTCTGATAAAAACAGAACAGAAAAACACAATGATGAACACAGAAACAAAAAGAGACACCAAGATGAGCCCAGCGATGAAAAACACCTGGAGGAGCCCCAATATGAGAAACACCATCCAGAACCAAGGAAAGAAAGACCTTTAGGAGAACACCTGGAAGAGTTCAAAAAGGAAAGACACCCAGAGGAGCCGAAGAAGCACAACTACCCAGATGACATGAAGAAGGACAAATATAAGGAGAGTAGCAGACACGAGAGGCCGCCGATCGAACCCCAGAGAAAGAAACCAATATTTTCCAAACCACTATTCGAAAGGTGAGACAGAAGTGGCTCAAAAATTGATTAATACACATCAAAACATGCGTCAGAGTTTCAGATTAAATAATGTATTGCAGGAGAGGAGTGATGGACTGCACTGTTCTTTATCCCACCCGGGACCCCTCGCCCCCTCGCCCTGCCCGGGCCCCACTCCCTGCCCGGCCCCCTCTCTCAGTTAGACGCCCCTCAGTGGACCTGAAAAACGACAGGTCTGGACTCATGCATGGCGTGCGTTGAAGAGCATGATGTACGGAAATATAACTGCACCACATAACCCTTTCTGAGTCACTCGAATGCACTGACATTTGTGTCTTCAGTTTTATTAGCAGACTCTTGGGCTAACAGGATACTCTCTGTGCATGGGTGCATGATGTGATGGGTCAGTGAGGTGTGTCAGAAAATACTTTTGATTTCACTGGAACAGCATTGGGTACTCTTCAGTTGCCCCTCTCTGACTTTTCTGTTGTGGTATTTGTTCAGGAAGGACGGTACAGACTCTTCCTCCCAACATCCTCGTCCTCACACTCCTCTCCCCGCCTCTCCGCCGACGAAGCGGGTTTCCGTGGAAGTAAAGAAAGAAAGGTCAGGCGTGCTTCGGTGCATGGTGGACTGAGTTAGTGCAGAGAAATGTGAGATTTCTCAAACAAATGTTGAATTCTTTTCACACCAGGAAGTTTCCACTGGATCCCAATGCTCCATTTGCTCCTCTTCCTCTTCACCTTCATCTTCCTCCACCCAGGTCAGGGTCTGCATGCCCACTGCGTTGCCTCACATAAGTAATTGCTTATAATATCCACTCTCACCATGAAGCGACGCCTCTCAACTCAAAGGTGTTTTCTTTTATTCAGAAAGGAGCCACCTGACCCCAACGCTCCTTTTGCTCCACTTCCATTTCACCTTCACCCCCAGGCTCCTCCCCCGCAGCGCCACTTACCCAATGTGAAAAAAGAAAGGTCTGGATCAGATGAGTTCTCATTACAGGACCGGAAGTGTCTGAGAGCAATATTTTTGAAAAATTATAATTGTTCCTCTCTGAATCGAAACCTTGTGTTGTTTGCCGCAGCAGAAAGGAGTCATCAGAATCTAAACCTCCACCACAGAAGAAGACATCAGACCTTGTAAAAAAAGAAAGGTCCGGGATTCTGGAAATTATTCATTCTGAAAAAATTCTGGAGGATCAGTGACTTCAATCCATGTTTTTCGGTTTCTTTTTACGTCGCTGCAAAATAAATAGATTTACACAGTTTACAAGGATACATTTAATCAGCTTAAGGTTTTATTCACTATGTTTCTTGCATTTCTACAATATATGCTGTAAAAAGAAATTATTCACTTCTTTACCTACAGTGTAAAGGGAGAGCAATAGCTAACTGTAAAGAGCAAATATATTATTTTGGTAATATATATGGACATTTGTTTTATTTTTCCAGGAAAGAGTCATCGGATAGCAAAGTGCCTATTAAACACTCAGATGAGGCTAAGAGAGAAAGGTTGGTCACTCATGAGTATGAACACCTGTGATGGTTATATGTGCCTTGTTGTTCACTTTCTGCAAGTGGATTTGTCTAAGAATCAAACAAATGCTTCCTTTTTCAGGAAAGATTCATTGGACTCAAGACCGCCCCTTCCCAAGAAGCCCAGTTTGGATGTCAAAAAAGAAAAACACAGGTGTGCAGAAACAAATGAATTCAACTACACTGAACAAAAATATAAACGCAACACTTTTGTTTTTGCTCCCATTTGATTAGACAGCATGATTATTGCACAGGTGTGCCTTAGAATGGCCACAATAAAAGGCCACTCTGAAACGTGCAGTTTTGCTTTATTGGGGGGGTCTGGGGGGGGGTCCGAAAACCAGTCAGTATCTGTTGTGACCACCATTTGCCTCACGCAGTGCAACACATCTCCTTCGCATAGAGTTGATCAGGTTGTTGATTGTGGCCTGTTAGGGTTAGGGTTTAACCCTATTAGGGTTAGGGTTTAACCCTAACATGTCACCCACTGACATGTTAGGGTTAGGGTTAAACCCTAACCCTAACAGGTTACCTAACATGTCACCCCCCCAATAAAGCAAAACTGCACGTTTCAGAGTGGCCTTTTATTGTGGCCAGCCTAAGGCACACCTGTGCAATAATCATGCTGTCTAATCAGCATCTTGATATGCCACACCTGTGAGGTGGGATGGATTATCTCGGCAAAGGAGAAGTGCTCACTGTCACAGATTTTTTCAGATTTGTGAACAATTTTTGAGAGAAATGGTTATTTTGTGTATATAGAAAATGTTTTAGATCTTTGAGTTCATCTCATGAAAAATGGGAGCAAAAACAAAAGTGTTGCGTTTATATTTTTGTTCAGTGTATATATTGCCTTTGAATCAACACTAACTACACTTTATCGGTGTCTCTTGTGTTGCAGGAAGGACTCCTGCGACTCAAAGCCTGGCCCACCAGTGAAACATCCGTCAACTGACTCCAAACCTGACAGGTAAAATCTCACTCATACTTGGAAATGCAAAGGAAATGTATATTTACTGAAAGTGTCTCATTATTCACTAGGCGGAAATCCATCGATTCAAAGAGAAGCAGCTCACCGCCAGCAAGGAAGCTACCAGCTGAAAGGTCAATCATTTTTCCGTTAAGGTTTCAGAGGGTTTCTCTATAAAAAGCAAGAAGATGATGCAATTGACTTTGTTTTACAGGAGAGAGTCTCACGGCTCTAAGACTCCTCAGCCTGGACCTCCACAGAGGAAGCCCTCTACCGACAGCATTGAGAAGTATTTCAATTATTTATTTATTTTGTCAATAGTAGAGTCATGTAGGCTAAGGTTTATGATGTTTGGTGATGATTATTTAACATTTAATCTACCTGAAATACATTCATTTTAAGTAACTTATATTCAGGTAAACAAACCTAAAGCCCATAAAGACATATGAATCATTTGAGACCAAAGCTAATGAGGGTTTTATGCTGCCCCAAAAAAGCAGATCACAAAAGCAGGTAACTCCTTTCCTTCCTAAGGTCAAATCAGGCCAAACACACAGGAGGTGTTGCTTCACACACTTTGAATGCTATGCTTTAATGTGTCCTTTTTCTATAGGAGGTGCAAAGCCGAAACTCCCAAAACTCCCACCACCCCGACCAGCCCCATGTCCCCCAGCTTCAGTTCCCCCGGGGGGCCACTGTCCCCTCATTATGCTACTGGGGACTCCATCAGAGACAAGTGCATTGAGTTGCTGGCAGCTGCCCTGCGCGCAGACAGTAAGGCTAAGATTAGACTTTATCACTGAGAATACACACTACTGCAGCTGTTGTGCTCAGAATTCACTGACAAAGAAACACATACAAAAACAGACGGCAGAGTGTAAATCTACAGCAAGGTACCACCAAGGGAACACACACAAATGTCACTGTGATGTACAGATTTACTTTTGTTTCTGGTCTTTACAGACGACTTCAAGGATTTTGCAACCAACTGTGACAGCATGGCTGCAGAGATTGAAGATCATATCCTTCAATTTAACTAATAATCTTTCTCTATGTTTGGTCATCAAACTTGAAAGTATCCTGTTTGACATTATGACTGTGATCAGATCTACCTTGACTGTGCGGTTGCACATATCTACCAGGAATCAAAGGCCACTGATATGAAGTATAAAAACAAAGTCCGCAGCCGTATCAGCAACCTGAAGGACCCGAAGAACCCTGGGCTTCGCAGGAACGTCCTCGCAGGAAACATTGACTTGGGTCGCATCGCCAGCATGTCGGCTGAGGTACAGAACACCACCAATTCATACTAAACCATCCATGAACTCCTTTTGTGATGCTCGGATCTGTTGGTGTGCCACACTTTTATGTCGATCTGCCCCAGTTTCTCACATATTTGCTTAATGTAGGAGATGGCCAGCGAGGAGCTGAAACAGCTGAGGAACGTTCTCACCCAGGAAGCCATCCGGGAGCACCAGATGGCCAAAACTGGAGGCACCTCGTCCGACATGTTCCAGTGCAGCAAGTGCAGGAAGAAGAACTGCACTTACAACCAGGTAAACACACACACCTGTAGTATGCAATACAAATGTCATAACAGTTTCATACAAGTCATATGATAGAATCTCACAAAATAAAAAACAGTGTCCTGTCCCATAAAAAAAATACTAAAGTATTATAGAATGTCATAAGAAGTGTCGTAAAGAATGTCATGGAAAAAGGTCATATGAAGGATGTCACGATTGTAATAACAAAGGTCATCGTATTGTATGTGATGACAAATCTAGTAAAAAAATCGTTGTATAGTCTGCCATAAAAAGAACATTGCACTTGTAATGGAAACTTCTGGAGCATGGAGTCGAAACCCAATGAAACACGGGGAGAGCTGAAACTTGATGGCAAACACTGAAGATTGATATGAACTTACGGCCTGAGAATTGACAAAGACATTTGCTGCAGCTACAAGGTGACACAGTCAACCAATTCTGAAGATCTCTCCCCAGTCCCATGTATTTAGCTAGCTCTGAGAGAAGAATCAACATGCTGCATAACAAGATAAAACAGGCAAAGCACTGTAACTCATCTATCAGCTGACCAGCAGGCAGGAATAGGGAGGCAAAACACTGAGTGCACAGCAGCCCAAGGTCGCACGCCTGTGCTCAACGGCAGTACAAACTGATAAACTGGGTCAAGGTTATGGGCCTAGGAACACATTTCCCCAACACCACTGTGTTAATGAAGAAGTGTTATACCATTTTATTCAATTAATCTCCTCATTGTATCCTCTTATGTCTGCAATGTTTACAGCTTCTTAATCCTTGTGTGTGTGTGTGTGTTTTAGGTGCAGACACGCAGTGCTGATGAGCCGATGACCACATTTGTCCTGTGTAATGAGTGCGGTAACCGCTGGAAGGTATGTATTTTGCCGACACTTGTTTCAATAACTCATAATGTCTTTTATACTTCATCAAACTCTTTCTTTTCTTTCTAAATTTCAGTTCTGCTGAGACCTTCCAGATGAACCGTGTTTTTTTTCTGAGCATATTGAACTTAATTATTTTCTATTATGGGGAGGGGGAGGAGATTATTGCAGCTAGTGATTTTAACAGATAAAGTGTTTTTAACAATTTTTACTTGACCTTTTTGAGGTTTTTAAGTATGTGCTGAAAACTGGTTTTGCTTTATGTTGAATTGAGAATGAAGGTCAGTTTGATGACCGTCAACACATCACAAAGATCATTGTGCTGTCATGATGCGAACACTATCCAGTTAATATGCTACGTGATATCATAGCGGTTGAAGTGCATATATCTTATGTATGTTTGCTTGTTAAACTCACATTTAATAAAGAAAATTCACAGTCTTAATCAGAGTTGATGCACCTTCATCATCAACGTCTTGTGGAGTATGGTTTGGATTACTTCCACTGCATAATATTTATCAGGAGCAATTGGGGTTTAAGTATCTTGCCCTAAGACACTTTGACATGTTGACTGCAGAGGGTCGAACAGCTGACCCCCCGATTTGCAGATCAGCGCACTAACCCCCGGAGCTTCAGCGGCCACGTTTCTTTCGGTATATTGTTTTTTATTATAATGTTTCAATAAACTGAATGGGACCAACTTAGATGATAAAAGAGCATAACATTTTTGAAATTGTCTGAAACTGTGATTAACTAATTGAAATCAAACAGAGAGTCAAATCTAACCATGCAGTAGACATGTAAATAATAATTGAATACCAACAATCAGCCATCAGTTATTTCACAGATACATTTTTTTCCAGAGATAAAACATTAGAAATATGGCATTTAAAAAGATACATTAAAGAGCAAAGAGAATACAAGTAAACATAAAACAAGCTAATAAACAATAACATAGGTAATACATGAATACAAGTTACAGTGCAGTGTAATTCAAAGCAGCGGAAAGAATAAGAGTCTTCAGCCTGGATTTAAAAGTAGTAAGAGTTGCAGCAGACCTGCCGGTTTCTGTCACTGCTGCTTAAAAACATGAGGACAGTTAATAGAGTAATACAAATCATAAAAGAACAGCTGAACAATGATATCCATTATTTTGTATGACAAAAGAAAACCTGGTGCTAATAGCAGGAGATCAGAGATGTGTTTAGGCCATAGTTTAAAGTGTTTCTGTTGCAGCTCTGAAATCATGCAGCAGGTGGCAACAGTTCACTGTAATTCAAACTCTGGCAGCGTCAGTTTCCACAATTACATTTTTCACTCTTGAAGTTACCTACCACAAATAAAGGAGACGCTTGCTTGTTAGTCCAGCTGGCTGCTAAAGCCACAATGCTGCTGAACACTAACATGACAATATTAAAGCCATTTAACAAAATAAACGTGTTTCTTGAACATTACTGAATTTGATTAATGAGAAATAAGCTTGTGCCTAGAGCAATGTGTAAATTATATTCTTCAAATCTGTGGTTGTATAGATTGGACTTTACTAATGCAGCACTTTCATTAAATAAATATAATATTTGGCAGTAATGGTCTGCAGAAAGAATGGAAAGGAAAGCTTGCTGGCTGCCCTCAGGCTGAGTCTCCACCATCTGGTTTCCTGTGAATTTAAACCACATTCATTTACTTCTTTTGCATCATTTCCAACATTACATGTCCTGTGTTGATGCACACAGAGCTCAGAAAGCATCAGCACTTACTGTGTGATTCTACACGGGTGCATCTGTTGTAATCATCGTTCATCCTGAAACCATGAACCTGAAATTCAATTGAACAGCTACATATAAAAGGAAGTCTCTCACAGCAGCAAGTTAAAAATAAATATTTAAGTGCCTAATTTGTTAATGGGCTCTGCCACATAATTCCTCATATTTTCACTAAGTGGCATCTGCTCTGTGACATCTGTGTTCCCAACAGTTGGTGAGAAGGGATGTTAGAAAATAAAAGATGCCGTATACCACTCTCCATACTTTACCCCAAATGAAGAGATCTAAATTTAAAAAAAGTGTTCATGCTTATTTGAATTTTGAATATATTTATAAGGACATTGCACAATTACATAAAAGTAATTACATTTGGACAATTTGGCATTTGTATTATATCATTGGCTTTTCACCCTTATATGTATAATGTATAATAACGTATTAGCTTTTCCAGCAGTCATAACACACAATACTTGTCATGTTCACTTTTATGGCAATGTTTAACTTCCTGTCTTGGGGTCAATTGATGTGATAGGGTCAAAGAAATGCGAGTTGACATTTAGAAAACCTCGACCTTTAATTGGCAGCAAGTTGTAAAAAAAACAAGATTGCCCATAAATCTATACAGTACATGTGCGGTGAGACATGCATGTCAAGTAAATGAAAGACACACTGTGACGTAAGCTCAGTATAGATGTTACATTATCTCTTGAGAACATGTGTGGTAGGTGGTAATCCATCAGTGACAGCCACATGACGGCATTGTCCAATCACAAACCTCCATCAGCTACAAGACAGGCAGACCTCAGGAGTTAAAGTGACTGGATGAATATATTTCACTACACATAGAACATTTTGACATAAGACAACACTGACAGGCAGAAACAGAAATTCAAAGTATCCTTTCCTGATCGACAACACAGCACTCTTTAGTGTGTTAATGGCTGCTACTTTGTTTTGAAATTCTCAAAATTGAAAGTATTACACTGATTCTTCAAATTAATCCACACATCTTGTAATTATGAGGCTCATACTGTTGGTATTTGAATTGCATCGGAGCCTTGTGTTCTTTGTCTGAAATGTTTCTCTGCAGTGTTATGATAAATCTGTAACCTGCAGTCTCCTGTTGTCACTGCATGCAGTCTCTCTATAAATGGAAACAATAAAAGCCTTGGTTGGCACAAAGTGTCCCAGAAACAACATAATCAGTGAGGCGATTAAAAGTACAAAACATTTGTACTCTTAATGTGTATAAACAACAGTATATGGATATAGCTTGACATATTTCTAATCTCAAATACTTACTTGTTACTCTATAGACAATAAGCGACAACAGAATTTATAATGTATAAGTACATTGCAGTTGCTCCCTGTATAATCTCAAAGTAATGTTTGTAAAATGTTTTCATCTTCAGACACACAGTTCAATCAGTGAGATGAGCAGCTTTTTCTTCCCGTTTGTAAAACTGAGAGAATAATGAATGCACTTTCACTATCCGACGTATTTATGATGCGCCAGCGGACGTCATGAATGTGCGTCTGCTGCTGTGGGGAAACTATGGAAACTACAGTTTTCTATACAGCGGACTACAACATGGATGTTTAAAAAGAACGAGGGACTACTGTAAACTCATCTGCAGTGCTTCTCAAAGTGTGGTCCGCGGACCACTGGTGGTCCGTGAGCGCCCCCTAGTGGTCCGTGAGTATATTTGTAAAATTTCACATTTTAAATAAATACATTTATTTAAGTTTTTCGCACTCTCGCGGGAATATCTCCGCAATGGAGCAAGCTTAAGTTTCACTTTCGATTGCATGATATAGCCCAGATAAACACCTTCGTCACACATGTTGCCACTTGTTTGTACAATTTTCAGGCGATTTGTAAAAAACGATGTGTTTTTGGATATTTGTGGAGTTAGGTGGTCCGCGAGTGTTTTTTTATTGGTTAAGTGGTCCTTGGTATGAAAAAGTTTGAGAAACACTGATCTAGAGACTCTGCACCGTGCTCTGATGCTGTTGTTTTATGCTTTATGAATGTGGACAACAGAGAAACATATTCTTCATGACCAAAGTTGGAATTGAAATAAAAAAGAAAAGTGAAACTTATGCTCGTCACCCTCTCCCTCCGGTCCACATTAATACAAATGATCCCAATACGTATTATTGTATGAACTAAAGATCTTAAAATCTATACAAATGTATTTATTATAAACGTTAGTCCTTAACATCTATCACTGTGTATATCACCATTCAAACATCTTTAAAAGTTGAACAAACCCCACACAGCTCAGTAAAGACTGTGAAATGTTGACTTTATTTGATCATTTCAGTAAAAACTAACGTTCATATTTCTCTTTTTGATTATAATACTGATGAACGTTCAGAACAAAGCACTTTGGCAACTTACCACATACGTTTTAAAATGCTTAATAAGCACCGTAACTTTCATGATATCATTTCTCGGTCATAGTCGGTTGTTTCCGTGAACGGCCGACTGTTGAGTGACGGCAAATGCTGCGGCTGCAATGCATTGTGGGGCAGCATTTTCTCCTCTCTTTTCGGTTAGGGAGGTCCAGTGGTTCCTAAGCTAAAGGAGGTTATAAAGGAAGTTTGAAACCTCCTTTCCTTTCATTTGGAGAATTGGAACGGCACTTATCATGGCTGCCAGTGACGTACTTCCGGGTCATTTCACTTGGTTAGGAAGGTTCCTAAGCTAAATTGACTATTGGAATGGGCCCGAGGAGGGGGATTTGATGAAATGAGAAAGGGCCCTGGTCTCTTGTGGAGCTTCCTTTTCAAGCTCCCGCTTTTTGTTCTCAAAAAAGCAAACGCCATTTCATCATTTTTTCCTCAAGGATGCTTGGATGACTGCATATGTTGATGAGAGCTGTCAGAGTATGGATAAATAACCATGTAAACTTCTTTTGGCTTTCGATTTGAAGGATGCAAGTTCCTTGAGACAAGCAAGTCCCTTTTGATCATGCTGTATATAGGGTAAACCATCCTGTAGAGAGAGAACACTTTATAGTGGTTATTACAGTAGCTAAGAGCTGTGCAGTTGCAGTATGACACCTGTTTGCGTGATATATCCTTACACTCATCTTGAAATAAAAAGTTGGTGACATGAAGATGTTTGATGAGCAGGAGAGTTTTTTACTTATTGAGGACATACAATCTGTTAGATGTTCTCAGAAAGTCGTGTTTTCAGAAAAGGGAATCAGGGGAGTGGCGTTAAAATAGTACTTGATATAATATGCATGGTTGCGCTAGGGCTGGGTGAAATGACCTGGACCGGACCTGGGGAATAGTGTGCTGGAGACAATTCCCGGAGACGCTGCTGGACTCCATTAGGATTCTGCAAGGTTGTTCCGACTTCACCTGAAATGGCTTTTATTTCAGGGCTGCATTTCCTGATATAAAGACTCACCATTAATACTGATGAGGATTTCAAGATGTCAAGGCTTTTATTGTCATTCGTTCATAGCTGCAGTGTAGTTATGTCGATGAAAATCTTAGGACCCAGGCTCCTCCAACAGTGCAACACAGTAAAACAGATAAAATAGTGCAAGTAAATACAATAAAATAGAATAGAAGTGCTATCAGTGGACATATTTAAACACAGAACTCACAGTAAGAAAAGTTCAAATGAGATGTTTTTGTAGCGCCCAAAACACACAAGTTAACCGTAGATTTCTCTACTGTGCAGGTGGGATGCGAGAAAAACTCATTTCCAAATCATCAAAAAGATTTGACCCTTTAGGCTTTGTGTTGTGTCGCCAGGTGGAGAGGTGCAAACTGCAGAGCTTAAAGTTGTTAATACGGAGATTTCCGACACCATAAACAGAGAGACTGCTGCTACTCTCTGAAAGGAAAACATCAAGAAGTGAAGCATTCTTCAGACTGCATCACTTAGCAAGTGATCAATACAATTGACTAGTGTAACAGGAGGCTTTAGGCTGGTAAGAAGTGATGTATAGCTGGGCATTAACAAACACAGTCTACATCCAAGCAGCTACCTTAAAATTAAATGCGTTACCATTTAATTATACATAAACTTCAGCACATACTGCGGGTGCATATTTAATAAGACCAACAAATAAATACGACCTTTATAGACAATGTGCAGATGCTCCTGATTGATGCCTTAAATGTCAGGTCCATTTCATAGCCCTGGTCAACACCATTATCATGTGTAATGAGGCTGAAGCCTTTTTCATGGAAATGTTGCTCCCCTCTCATCATCTGCTCGAAATTATTCAATGAGCCTTGTCGAGTCTTAAGAGGATAAAAACAGACGGCAGCGTCCAAGGCTTCATTGGAGAAGGCACTGTTATTGAGAAGCTGTTTTTTTATTTATTTAAACATTTTGGATAGTATGAAGTGGTGAACTTTTTTATCAGGCACATCTTCACACAACTTGCTAGTACCTATATGATATTTTCCTTTGTGTCTCTCTCATTATTATTATTATTATTATTATTATTATTATTATTATTATTATTATTATTATTATTATTATGCTCTCAGAGAAACTTCCTGTCTGTAAATGTGCCATGCTGGTGGACTCTGGATATGTTGTACAATACAATAACATTAATCAAATATGCCTGTGAGTATACATATAGTGGCTGGCATAATAATAGGATCATATTGCTTAGGAGCTCAGGGACATCCATCCACGATGGTACTCTATCTCTCCTTTGAAATCACAACACTTAAAAAATATCTATTACATTGACTTTATGAAATCATGGAAAGAATGTCCAAGGAAACACATTCCCTTAATATTTGAGTGATTTATAAGCAGCCTTCAAGAGTCTGTGTCTCAATAGGATCAATGTAATAGGGTAACAAGATATTATCCTTAACAAAATAATTTCACTTGTCAAAGCAGTAGTGATACAACCTTGTTTACAGTTCTGTTCTGCACCTCTGTTTTCTACGCAGACTAATCTCACTCCAGTGTGATTTCTTGCTTACCACATCGGCCCCTTCTCCCATTGAACGCTTTGCCTCCAACATTAGTGTTTGTAAGAAAACAGGAAGCTTGGGCTTTTAAGGCTTGCATTAGAGTCCCTTATTCAACCATTTATTTTACTTTGTTTCTACGGCGGTGGCCTTTTCTGGACTTAATTATATGGATAAATGCATTATGTACAGTATTGGTGACAGTTTACTACTGACTTCTATTGATCCACAATGCAGGCATTATTCATTTATCTTGCAATTGTACACATTGTGCTGTTGATATGGTTTGAATAAAATAAACATCATCTGTTTTCTTTTTCTCCATCATGGGAGGTTCCGTCAATCCTGGATTTGCAGAAGTTCAATCATATAATCCTCTCTCTTCTCTCCAGAGTTTGTCGAGCTATATGTCACTCTACTATGGGAATGGCTTCTAGACGCAGAAACTCATTCAAATCTGATACCTCATCCTACTTCTCCAAGGCCGAGGACCCTTTGGTCATAATCCTACAGGCTCTCTAGTTAGTAGACAGACTCTTGAATCAGAACTATTCTTCACAAAAAGATCTTAAAATTGTTGAATTATTGAAATGGATTAATGCTGTTTTGGTGATGAGCACTTAGGATACAGCGAGACATTTTTTACTTGTAGTACTGATACCGTCCACTAGACTCCTAGTTACGTCGCGAGCTGCGTAGATGATTTCAAATACCGCGAAATAATCTGTGACGCATTTGTGTGTATTGTGTTTGTTTCCCGGGGAAACCCTCACAAGAAACACCGGCTGTTATTATCCCTGGTGTGACGTTAAGTTGCCTCTTGTAATTAGGCCTTTACAAGCTTAAAAGTAGTTTTTATCATCTGAATTTGGCGAAACAAGTTTAATATTCTTAAAACCAAGACTTTGTTTATTTGAAATCAGATGAAAACAAACTGTCACGGACCCTGCCGTGTTATCTATGATTACTACGCTTTTCATTCATAATTTCAGCGGGAGGGAGGGGGAGTGGTGCTGAGGAACAGCAGAGTGCGGGCTGACAGGTGTCTGTGTTGACATTCCCCTTATTGTGGAATAAGGGGAATTGCAGAGACTGGCTACAAGTGTTTTAGGTTCAAGTTAGACAACTAATGTCTGGGTTAGTGTTCATGACTTCATGTGTATGTCATCTAATGGTTAATCTCAATACACACACATTTTCCGTGCTTTCCAATAGTTTAAAAATAGTTTTATTCCACTGTTTAATAACCTGTTCAATACAAACATGCCACTTGTAAAAATAAAATAAAATGTCTGTGAATTGATATTTGTTTAGTGAGCTTATTAGAGGATGTTCCCATTTTTTGGGGATGTTCCCTTTGATTGTAAAATGTCAATGAAGATGTCAGACTTAGTATATTTGTTAATAATTACATACAACACCTGGAATTTTTGTGTGTGTTCCAAGTGAATCTGCGGCCCCCTGGTGGCCAGTACATCAATGATGTGGCCCCCACCACCATCAAAGTTGCCCATCCCTGCTCTAAAGCCATCATCCACTGAATCATAAACACAAAGGAACTGAAGCTCTGTGCATTACAAGAAGGGCCTGATTGGCATTTACGCTTAATGAGGAATCTGAAAATAGATGTGTTAGCGTCAACCTCCACCCGTCATGTCTCCTTCACTGTTATCTTTTTTCAACCCCACTCTCCGGCTTTCTCAACCTCAAGCCCTACGGTCACTGACTCTATTTCAGCTCATTAGCTCCCTTTCAGATATGTCCTTGTCTATTTTACACCTGGACACACACACAGACACGCACATGTTACGCCCCTGATAAAAGGGAAGAATTTTGACAAGAGTCAAAGTTAGGTTTCATTATCCGGTACTTTACTCGAGTGAGGAAAGTACCGCGAAACCCCCCAGATATGTGGGCGGAGACAAGAGCAATCGATCTCCGTCTCCCAGATCTAGTCGATCACAGTTTAACAGATCACACGTCTCCAAAACAAACACAAACAAGCGCAGACAGAATACCTTCTCATCCTTTCCAAACATCCTACAATTAAACTACATTAACAAAGGTCAAAGGTAACAGTTAAAATACTGTCAATGTTACAAAAAAAATCTATTACACACACACACATATTTCACGCTGCAACAAGTCCTCCAACTCATATGACCAAATATGCCGATTGTTCAGGCCCAATTATTACGACCAAATATGTCGTTTGTTCATGCGCTTAATACGTCCTGCTCCCGTTGAATGCAAACGTTACAGATGGTCGTTTATTCACAAATAACCCTCTCTGTAAAATCCTAAATTGTAGGATAGTTTGGCCATTAAAACGCTTTTTGATTAGATTTCTAGCGAGAAGTGTATATTGTACTTTTAGAATCCACGTCCAGTCGATATGTAGGATATATAGTTTGATAGATATTACGAAGATGATTTGAGGTATGCGGCAGCCTCCATGTAAAGTTACGGGATGAAAACAGTATTTCCGGTCTCGACGTTTTCATAATAAAACAAATGATCAAATTAACATTTAATATTTTATTAAAGGTACAGCCGAATCATCACAGCGCACAAAACCTATTACCGCCACAGATGGACCAAAAAAGGGAGCGCTTGAAAAAAAAGGGGGCGGGTCCGCTCAGTGAAACGGTAACAACGAAACATGGAGGAACAGAAGTCTGCGTTTAAATCGCGCGTGTGTGTGTGTGTGTGTGTGTGTGTGTGTGTGTGTGTGTGTGTGTGTGTGTGTGTGTGTGTGTGTGTGGCCTAGCATTACTCTATACTTGTGGGGACCTAAATCTGTTTACACAGTCACGTGTGGGGACTGGCCTCCCATATGGGGACAAAATGGAGGTCCCCATGAGGGGAATCATTAATTTTAGGGTGAAGACTTGGTTAGGTTTAGGATTAGGGTTAGGGTTAGGGTTAGGCAGGTGTTGGTTAGGGTTAGGGTTAGGGTTAGGATAAGTCTCCAGGAAATGCATGTAAGTCAATGTAATGTCCCCTGAAGTAATGTATACATGGTATGTGTGTGTGTGTGTGTGTAGATGTGTGTGTGTGTGTGTGTGTGTGTGTATGTGTGTGTGTGTGTGTGTGTGTGTGTGTGTGTGTGTGTGTGTGTGGTTAAACACATCAGCCTGTGGTCGCTCTTAGCCTTTCTAATGATTCTGAAGGTAAACACAGTGAAGGCGGTGTGTGAAAGGCACTGCACGCTCCTCTTCTCAGAGGCGGAGTTAACCCTCCCGCTGCCTCCTGGTGCTGCAGAGATTTCATGAAGTGAAGGAGGTTTTCCTTCTATAAAACAGCTGTGGGCAGCAGGTACTGTGAGTGTCACAGACATGAATACATAGATCAAGGCAGACTGGTGCACACACTCTCCTGTTTTGCCAATCTGGTGGTTAAACAAATATAGCTCTAAATTCCTGGCCGAAATGTCCTTAAAATGAAGTCCGAGTTCGACATTTTAATTAATTAATTAATTCATTACCTTTCCAACTCCTCATGCAGTTGACTGTTACAGGTATATACAGGTTCATGGTACAATGCATAAGCTTCAAATCGAGAGACTGAAACTGTATTTTCCTTTACCGTTCTGTTTTAATTTCACAATAAAGTTAATAGTCATATTATGTTTGATATTAATGTTTTATTAACTACACCACTGGTTTTTTAACCCGCGCCGCCTAGTGGTTAAAGCACGTTATTGAATTTTGTTGTTGAATAAGTTTTATTTGATGAAAACAATTAAATATTAAGAGTATAGAGAGAGAGAGAGAGAGAGAGAGAGAGAGAGAGAGAGAGAGAGAGAGAGAGAGAGAGAGAGAGAGAGAGAGAGAGAGAGAGAGGTGGCATGTGTGGATGGTAGAGCGACAGTGAGAGAACCTATGGAGAGAACGTGTGTATGTTTCTAGAAGTGAAACGAGGAAGCAGAAAAACAGAGGTCTGTGATGTATTTTGTGAAACAGAAGAACAGCTAAATAAATGCAACGGCCTCCCAAGAAGAGCTCGCCTCTCTCCAGTCATTTAAGCTAAAGTGGGTTATTGAACCTGAAGCTTGATGCTTCTGCCCTCCTCGACTACGGTCTGGGAGCCGACAGGAAAGTTCAACACACAGATGGCCAGTCCGCCCCTTTGTAGCATATTATTTCGATGAGAGATGAGCAGATCGCCACTGGGCTTTCAACTAAATACACAGGCATGCAAAAACTGTGGCATTTGTACAGCTCCTTAAGGGTTGGCTACTGCAATTAGTGAAGTGCTTTCCTCCGTGGTGAAACGATCAGCACTGCACCACGGAGGAAAGCGGCAGAAAGTCACCTGGAGTTAAAGAGAGCGGGGCTGCGTTGCGTGCATGGCTTCCTTCTGCAGGTAATGCGCTCTGGCGGCGGTCTCGTTCAGGATCCGAAAATACAATTTAAATATTTTGCACACTTATTCCACTTATTCCTAGTGTGCCACTGGTTACGGTGCCGCGCGCCAATGTTGGCACGCGTGCCAGGGATTGCCGACCCCTGCTTTAAGTTAAGGTCTTCTTTTGAATAAGAAAAAAACGTTGGGGTTATCCACAGATATATGAAATCTGACAAAGTAGGCCTACTTAACGTCCAATATATTGCATAGTTTATTTTGGCACTTGACAATCACCTTCCCTGAATTTGAGTCAGGTGTAACTAAAGTCTGATTTAAGGGTTGTTTATATTTCACATCATTAATCAGAATCTGCAAAGTAACTAAAATACATGTAGTGGAGTAAAAATACTAGGTTAACCTCTGAATTGTAGTGGAATAGAACAAAGTAGCCTACTATGCTGCTGTAACAAAAACATTTCCCAACTTGGGATCAAAAAAGTATATCTTATCTTATCTTAAGATGATCAAATCAAATCAAGTTTTATTTATATAGCACATTTATAAACGATTTTTGGTCGAGCCAAAGTGCGGTACATATAATAAAAATAGCCTACAGTAGAGACACTTTTCAGCAAATACAACAGCACAGATTGTTCAGAATATCAGAATGAGAAAAACGACACCCTCTATCCTTAGACCCTCACATCGTACAAGGAAAAACTTCCAGAGAAAACCCACAGTTTAAAGGGAAAAAATTGGAGAAACCTCAGGGAGAGCAACAGAGGAGGGATCCCTCTCCCAGGACGGACAGAGACGTGCAATAGATGCCGTGTGTAAATCGAAGAGATAATACATTTTACAGCATATAGACCGAATGTTAGGAAATGCATGTGTCTGTAATAAGAAGATGAATCCACGAGGATGTCAGCTACAATCCTGTGGAAGCCATCAGGGAAGCAGCATGACGAGACCCAAGGCAGGACCGCAGAGACAGGTTCAGCCACGACCCGAAGTCCACGACTTAATCCAGAACTCAGGATAGAGGATCCAAGACACAGGACTACAGCAAGAGGATCAGCCTCGACTCCGGATCCCGGCGTAGATATAGATACAAAACAAGAAAAAAAACATTTGGCTGGGTTAATCGGAACAAGAGAATACACAGACACAGAGAGAGAGGGAAAAGGTCATTGGATAAAAGTTATTCTTGATAACCCTCTAGAAAGATCTCATGAACTTCCCCACTGAATCTATCAAGACCCGAGCAGTTCTATTAGATATAGGATAAGAAACAGAGATAGGGAGCACAACAACCTATCTCTTCGTCAGATGCACTCCCCCGCTTATCTAAGTGACTCTGTACCCCGTTACCCTTTACAAGGCCATAGACCAGCAGAGGGAAAATGGGGACTGGGTAAGGGTAAGGATTTTTTTAAATAAACCGCAAGGGTCTAAAGGGAAAAAAGATGAAATGATCGATGGCTACTGCCATATTTGCAAAATGTGCCTCTGAACCTTGACAAGTGCATGTTTCAGGCTTATCAATGAACAACAGGAGG
The DNA here is from genome assembly GCF_902827175.1 of Gymnodraco acuticeps. NCBI lineage: Eukaryota > Metazoa > Chordata > Actinopteri > Perciformes > Bathydraconidae > Gymnodraco > Gymnodraco acuticeps. The sequence continues at coordinate 355,084 of NW_022990565.1, read as the reverse complement.
GGTCACAGACACAAGACCAGCTGTTAAATAAAGCTCTTCTGACGATGTGGGTATATTATTTCACCCATTTATTAATTATATGTTTTACATTTGATAACACCACTGTGTTTCATATCCCCTAAACCTCCAGGGTGTACACAGTTTAATACTGGCAACTTCTAATTGTGGGAAATACGAAAACGTCTTATAAAGAGACGTGCCATATAATGTTGCGAAACACACAATAGCCAGCATGTGTAGTTCCGGCTGGAGCCGGGGGCTGGACCAAGCGGCAAACTGTGGGGTAGAGCCGGGAAGCCAATACGGAAGTGCCACACACTGCAGTTCATATATTGGCCGATAGGCGATGGCTGCAGAAAGGAGCAATTTCCATAGACCCCCATGTTAAAATGCCCGATTTTACAGCAGAAAAAAACATGTTTCTACCCCTGGCTCCATACATTTTATTATCGATATAGTTAGATTCCACCTTCATGATTATGGATCTGTGAGTGAATTGTTTTCTAACGCGACCCTTTATATTTATATTAGGTCTTAAAGTTTGTGCATACATTAGGGCGTGGTCACTTTGATTGACAGATACGTGCCTCACTGTCAGCTAACAGCAACTTGTCCAATCTGCTAGGCTACAACCAGAGCCGTATAATAGAAGAGTTACGACAACGGAAGTCCAAAAACGGTTATCGTCACGTGGTTCATGTAGACGAGGATCGTTCCCCGGAAGTTCATGGCGGGCAATGTGAATGCACTGATAACAGGAGATAGAACTACGATTTTTGGTAATTATTAGTGAATAAAGGTTTTGATTTGCAATATTTATACAACAAATCGATATGTGTATGTATTTACATCAATATGTTTTAAAAAATAAAATAGAATTTGCTAATATTAAGTGATAATATTAGGATTAGTGTGAACAACTAGTTTACATGGTAGGCTAACAGTGCCTTGGTTAAAGAGCCTGTTGCTGTTTATTTATAGCTTTGAATTCTTTAAAACCAATATTATCTTCTTAAACTTGTATGGTAGTCAGGAGCATCACTTTCTAATGTTTATTGATATATTTAGAGGGAGGGGATCTAAAGTAATGCTTTAAAATTCAGATTAGATTAATATCTACCATTTTCTTAAATTCATGGTAGTTTCAGTAATCCCATGGTAATTGAGGACACAAGTTATCTAAATGACTAATGTCATCTTTATGGCTTTCAGAAAGGACAGGAGACCGACAGGTGACTATCAAAGGACTAGCAGCAGCAGCATGATGATGATGATGTTAAATGTGTTGTTTTAGGAACATCCATTGCAAATACATGGAATTCAATAAACATTGAATAGCATATCATGCCGTTTGTCTGTGCCTTTTCCTCCGTGTTGTCCTGGTTTGCTGTGCTGCCTCCCAGTCGCCACCATGGTTTGCTGTGCTGCCTGGGGATGCTCAAATCGCTCCGAGAAAGGAGTACGAATGTACGGCTTCCCCACTGACACAGAGCGGAGGAAAAAATGGCTAGCTCAAGTCAGCAGGAGCAATTTCACAACCAACAGCAAAAAAATATGTGAGGTAATTATATACAAACACTGCATTTGCACTTTTTCACTAAACGAAAACCACACCATTGGGAAAGCTTAATGTTTTGTTTAATACAAAAAAACAGGGAAAGGCTTGAAAAACACAGAGTTGAGACTCAAGGTGCAGGGTGAGAGTCTCAGTGCAGGTATTCAGGCTCCATTGAATCCCCCTCTGGTTCTTGTGCTGAAAGAGGGATAAACAGACAGGAGAAAGGGTTATACACACCTATATAGCACACCTATTGGATGGGAAATTGCCTTGGGGAGATAAGGTGTGGTCTTTGTTCCCAACTGAAGTTATGGAACTTTATTATTTGTGAGTTTAACAAAGTATGACAAATGGCATCAGTAACAGATGTGATATGAATTTCTATAAAGTTGTCTCACATTCTTGGTCATATTTTATATACAGTATGTAATGAGTATAACATGTCCAGTAAGTATAAAGTGTTTCCTAATACTGTGTATTCAACCACTATGGAATATGTATGTGGGCAAACAAGATTCAGACACAGTTGTTCTGTGTGTGAAGTAACCTCAAGTCACTCCGCAGGCACATTTTGATGCAGACCAGTTTGTCAAGACAAAAAAGGGCAAGACTAGGCTGAGAGCAGAGGGTATACCCACCATCTTCGTGCATCGCCCTGTGGTCAAAAAGAGAAGGGCCCCTGCACCACGATTCACCCCGGGACCTGTATCTACAAAGCCCATAGCTCATGATCACAGCTATAGTGTGAAAGGTGACACAGGTATAATAAGTATGAACTCTTAGTAACAAAAGTAATATTTCTTATTTTTAAGTGGTATAATATTTTAAATGTTCGAACATTTACAGTGCCATGTCTTCTACTTACATTAGTCTCAAAGATTGAGGGAAGAAGGGATGAGGAGACTGAGAGAAAGGAAAGTGAGGGTGAAGAAAGAGAGGACATGGCTAGTGAGGAGAGACAGGGAGGGCGGACACCACCCACTCAGCCAGCAGCCAGTCAGCATACGAGGGAACCAGCAGCCAGTCAGCATACGAGGGAACCAGCAGCCATTCAAACAGATCTATTACAACAATTAAAGAGAAAATTAAAGAGCCAAGAAGGAATCACCAAAAAAGCAAAGGCTGCACTAAGAAAAATCAGGAACGAAAATGCAGCTCTCAAGAAAACAATGAAAATTAGGGACAAGAAATATAAGAAAACGTTTTAAAAATACCAACTGAAGACATTAGGCAGACTCACCACAAAGGGGATGAAATGGAGCAATGAGACAATTAAGAAGGCTTTAAAAATTCGCTTTGCGAGCGGACCAACGGGTTACAAAACTCTGCAGGAATTGAAGATTCCCCTTCCAGGAATAAGGACACTGCAAAGAAAGATGCAATGTGTTAAGTTTGAGCCTGGTGTGTTGACAGAGGTCTTTGATTTCCTAAAATTGAAGGCAGATACATTGACAGACCTTGAAAGGGAGTGTGTGTTGACCTTGGATGAAATGGCAATCACACCAAGTGTGGAGTTAGACATGATTACAGGCAAACTGTACGGTGATGTGACTTTACCAGGTCACACAGGGGTGGCAACACATGCTTGTGTGTTTATGTTGGCTGGAAACACAACACGGTGGAAGCAAGTAGTGGCATATCATTACACTGGCAATTCTACCAATGGAGCAGAGTACAGGCCAATCATTATTGAGATAATACAGAGGGCAGCATCCATAGGGCTACATGTGCTTGATGTCACCACCAACATGGGTAGCCCTAACCGAGCCATGTGGAAATCCTTTGGGGTGGACCAAAATAAAACATTGGTGCCACATCCAGCAAAACCAGACAGGCAGCTCTATTTCATGCCCGATGTCCCACATCTGGTAAAAAATTAAAAAAGTGCCCTTGTCCGTGACAGAGAGAACCTCCCCTCTAACGAGGTTTCTGTGGTCCCCATTAAGGACTTATTGACCTTTCAGGAAGGGATGGCCTTAAAAATAGCTCCCCATCTTTCAGCTGCAGCCATCGAGCGAAGTCACTTTGATAAGATGAAGGTTGGTCTTGCTCTAAATGTGTTCAGTAAGGCTACAAGTGCTGGACTGAAATACATGGTGCAGCAAGAAAACCGCCCTCTGTCATACCTGACGACAGCGTGGTTCCTGGAGCAGGTTGATCGTTGGTTTGATCTGATGTCATCTCGCCATCCAATTACAGCCCTGAGCAGGCTCAAGATGGAGGAGTACCAAAAGGCCATCACCTTCCTCCAGAACATCGTCCATCTGTTTCGTGGGATAAAGATAGGTCAAAAGGGAGGTTGGAAGCCTGTTCAAACAGGGGTGATAATGGCAACAACATCAATTTTGGCCATACAAGAGGAGATGCTTACACAAGGACACAGGTTTGTGTTAACGTCAAGGTTCACACAAGACTGCCTTGAAAATACATTCAGCTGTGTGAGGTCTAAAAATCCTGTCCCAACTCCAGTGGAATTCCATCATGCACTGAGAATCATATCTGTGGGGCAGTTCCTCACCACCATCAGCTCTGGGAGCTACCAGGAAGACCACAGTAGCTTTTTGGCAGACTTCCTGGACACAGGGGAGCCAAAAATCACTCCATCAGTCAGAGTGGAACAGCTGATGGCGGTGAACAGAGCAGCAGCACCTGACCTCACAAAAACTGAGAAATGTATTATCTTCCATCTTGCAGGCTACATCGTCCACAAAATCATCAAGTTTGCCAGCATCTGTGAAAAATGCAAAATTGCAACAGAGCACCATGATGAGAGTCCTTCTGGTGACAACAGCTTGTTAGTGGACTTGAAAGACTTCAAGGCAGGTGCTCTTTGTCGTCCCTCCCAAGAAGCCTTTGACTTCATTCACCAAATTGAGGAACTATTTAGGACCAAGACTGGTTCCTCCCTCATGCAGCTCCCCAACGCAGTGGGTGTCTTGGAGAAAGAAGCTCAGGCCCTCTCCAGCAGGCTTCCGTCATGCTGTGGAGTACAACAAAAAGTCGTAAAAATATTTATACGGCTGAGGCTGAGAATTGAGGCAAAACAAATCAGAAATGACAGAAAACAAATAAAATTAAAAGATGGCCATTTTGGAAGCAAGAGCCAATCCAAAAAGGTGAAAAGGAACAACAGCAGCCAAGCTACCACATCCAGCAACCCCCAAACAGATCCACAGCTGCAATCATTTCCATTAGCCGTTGCAATGGAAATATTTGGACTAAACATTGCTCTTCCACCTGCCAGCACCCAGCTAACATCACTGCCCCTCCACTCGTAACATCACTGCCCCTCCACCTGCCAACATCACTGCCCTCCACCTGCCAGCACCCAGCCAGAGGAGAGCAAACAACAAAAACAAGCAAGGTGTCCCGTCATGTACCTGGAAGTTTGGGTTGGCAAAATGGAGTAAGAGAGGGACTTGAAAAACCTTGGTGGCTCTCTACTCCTGTTGTTACAGTTGTCTTGGTTACAGCTCTCACGTGTTTTTTTGTTGCCATTTCCACATCTTTAGAAAATATGAAATAAAAAATTGAAGTGAAATCAACCTCTTCTCTGGAGAACAAACTTTGATTTCTCTGTCTTGTGAGTTTGCAGTCTTGCTCCTCCACCTGTAACATCACTGCCCCTCCACCTGCCATACAGTAGGTTACTAACAATATTACTTATATAATACAGTGATAGAATACATGTTCAGTATGCTTACTTATATAAAACAGTAGTATTAAACTTACCTTGTGTTTTCACACTCACTTAAGTCCCTCTCCCTTTGCCATCAATCCAAAATCAGCTGAGCTGCAACATTATACAGGCAGGTAATAATCAACATAATCACAAGGACACAATATGGCTCTGCTAAAAACACTCACTCTTACACGCACCAAAGTTATATTTATCTAATATTTAACTCCCTCGACCCCCGCATACAATCCCGTTTAGAAGCCCCTCTTCTCTAATTCAACAACGTTGGACCAAATGACATTAAGAGAACGGAATTTACAATTAAAAGGTTGTTCAACGTCTGTTGCTAACTTGCTTCGGTATCCTAGCTTGATCTGTTATCTGTAAACGTTCCCTAAATCTACTGATTTAGGGATAATCCACTGACATCCTTTAATACACATGTTAATTTGAATCAGATGTACTGATAATATCCGCAATATAAATCCTTAAACTTCTTCTTACCTTTAAAAGTCCGTCACGAACGGTTATTATGCTGCAACTCTACAGCTCTGCTAGCCTTGGCGCTAACTTCCGGGGAACGAATGAGAGGCTCCACGATCCGCCATTGCTGTAAAAAAGTGGTCCATTGGAGTGAACGGAGATGTCATAACTCTTCTATTATACGGCTCTGGCTACAACCATAGAGGCTACAACGTTAGTTAGTTGTAGTTACTGTACTTGATCCTTTAGCTGTGTTCGTGGTGATCGTGCCTGTTAGGGAATATTGTTACAAATACCAGATAATTAAAATGTCGTGCTGTGCGCTTGAATGTACTAACAGATCTTCCAAGAAGTCTACTTTCAGCTTTTTTCGGTGAGTAAAATGATAATATTATACATGTTAACCCCGTTAGCAGGTGTTTGTGTGCTTGTTAGCTTAGCCTGTTATGTAGCTTATTAGCCAGCTAAGGACGTAACCCTTTATACATATATACAGTTTAGTTTATGATTCAGCCTTGGGTAAGACTTTTATACTATATGGCTATGACGCCCATAATGCTAAACGGGAGCAAATGTTAAAAGGGGTGGGCCGCCGGAGTCCACGCCGCCGAAGCTAACGGGGCTGCAGGGTGCTAGCTCGCTAGCGCGTCCCGGCGGCCGTAGCTAGCACCCTGGGGCTCCGTTAGCTTCGGCCAGCGGCGGAGTCCGGCGTTATAACTGGAGATCAAGGAATGCATCGTAACGCGGACTTGGTTCGCCTGCAGCCCGCTGTAGTATTAGCTAAATAAATGATGTTGAGCAAGGCTTATTAAGCTGAACACCGCCACAATTATTCTGCTATGTATCGGTACTTATTTTATTTTATTAACGTGTGAATGACAAGCATTAAGAATAATACCAAATAGCTAATTATCTTGCAGATTGTCTCGTTTGATTATGAATGTAACGTTTATATAGTGGAACTACACTGTTTTATCAAAACCAAAGTGCCACGCAGTGACTTGGTATGCATGTATTTCAGCAGGAAATGTGCAACCTAGATGACATTTACCAACACAGACTATATAGAAATATTTGTAAAAGTTGTTCATGCGTTACTAAGTGAATATGGCATTAACCCTCCTGTTGTCTTCGGGTCAAATCTGACCGATTTACTACTTTCATCAATCTTGTTTTACATTCGATTGATACTGAGAGCATGTTAGCTTAGCTTCTTAGCCTGAGCTAGGACTCGAACGTCACGCTCGTTGGCAGCAGGTCTCGCCCTGTCCCGCCTCAGCTCCGCCTCAGCTCCGCCTCAGCTCCGCCTCAGCTCCGCCTCAGCTCCGCCTCAGCTCCGCTCCAGCTCCGCCTCTTTGCCCTTATTTGGAGAAGGCGGGAGTTAGACTCTGACGACACCGTCGAGCCGTTAGTGGCCGACTCCGCCTACTAAGGGCTTCACGGCAACTCTGCAGAATCCTATGGGTGACGTCACGGACCCTAGGTCCATTTATATATACAGTCTATGGGCTGGACCCAGTGACGTGCGGTGAGGTTCATGGCTGGTGAGGCACTGACTCTTTCAGAGTCAGATTTACAAATATTATATTCTGACGTTAATCGAAATATTCTGTTATTTTCAAAAGCTTTTTTGGTCTGATGTTTCGATTCATTTTAAACAGACCGTTCAACAAAAGGATACCCACAATCTAAATATTGGATTGTTCTTTCTTAGTAAGAACCAATTTTCATTACCAATGTGGTCTTACCTTGACTTGAAGATGAAGTCCATGCTATCCTTCTGGACAAGGACAACAATCTCTATTACTTTTTTGTAAAAGTCCTCCTTATCTTCCACTAGTTTCAAAAGTCTAGTTTGTTGTTTGCGTCTGGTCTACCGTCACTGCGTAGAATAACAGTAGCAACAAGGACCTGTGGGCTCACGTGCGCCCCTTCAGTGCGGCAGAGGTTATGGCTGCCTCCCCTGGTGCTTTTTTCATTGCCGTTGTACGGCGAGCCTAAATATCATATACGTGAAATAAGTTATTTAGAGACTATGGATGGCGAGGATAAATGTAATAAAGGGATCTACAAACATTACATTGGTGACCTACAGTGAGATGGTAACAGGCATGCGCTTAGTGCCCGCTTTCCAGCCAGTTTCTGTGAGGTGATGCATTTTGAGGTGAGAAAGAGCTCAGCTGTGCCTCACCTTACCACACAGTAACTGGCTTGAGCGCGCTCACAAAATAAGTGCCCGCGCTAAATTAGTGCCCGCGCTCCAGCAAGTTACTGTGGGCTTACGTGAGGCAGAGCTCGTCCCTGCCTCACTTCTCATCGCTACCCGTAGTTGTAGCGGAGCTCGGCAAATTTGCTGATTTTGACTATAAAAAGCGATTGGAATCATACATAAATCACATTTACAACACAGATCAGTGGAGACATTTTATTATTATTACTATTTAGTTTTTCTTTAGTTGTTTTTCCGTTACATTGTAGTTGTGAAGTAAAAACTTCTTTGCAGCAATGTTGAGCGCATCATCAAATGAGGGAAACTGGATTCGCCTGTCAATACACTGATATTTATTGAGAGACAGACAATTACATACGGCCGGGAGATCATCCTAGTTTCACACTGTCCTTGTGCTCCACCAAGGTAATCTCTGAACCAAAAGACACAAAACATCTAACCAACACGAGGAGAGGCGGGCTTCCAGAAAGCCCGCTTATAATCAATAGCCGATGCGAGACAATGGTCTGCTTGTCTCAAAGAGATGCTGCCAGGTCAACCCTCGGACATAGGAGAAGCGTTTGACCTGTGACCTCAACCTACAGAGAAGTCTCTGACTGACTACAAGCAGATGTTTGCAGTATCACAGACTCTAAGGAACCATAAAAGACTCTATAAACAGATCAGATGAAAATATTCTCTTACAGATTCACTCTTTTTATCAATCTATTGATAACCAATTAACATTAGTCTAAGAATATTTCAGTCAATACTTAAAATCAATAGGCGTCCTCAGAGTTGGGTGGGCTCAGATACATTCATTACATTAAAAATAGAACAAGATTGAAAAACACTTCAATCACCATGATTGAACACAGTCAATCATAATAAAAATCATCTCTCTTCAGTGCTTGGCATTTTTGTCAAAAGGTACAATAATAAACACATGGGATACAAAATATTATAGCAAAATATATGTTTCAAAAATAAGATCTTTTATCATTTATCATTCAGTTAATCTCATTCATCAAACACAGATTCTAAATCAGCTTACATCTTAAAGATTTACTTTAAGGCAATTACTTATTAAAAAACACAATTAGAATTTAGGATTATAAGAAATCAATTGAGGTATAATTTAGGATTATGAGAAATCCAATTGAGGTATAAATCAGAATAATGAGAGATCCAGCTAAGGTTCCTAGTTTAAGGTATAAATTCGCAGTGATGAATCGATCAATCTGTCATCTGTAAAGTTACAGTGTCCTCAATCTTTAACATTACTTTACGTTTACTTCATTACGCTTTATTCAAGAGTAAGGCATGATATTTAATTAATTACATTACTTCAACTATCAATCATTATGTCATTTCAAAATCTGAAGGGAAAACTAAACAATTCTCAAAATGTTTAACAATCTGAAGAATCAAACATTTTATTGTATAACGACCTGAAAAGGAAAAAATCAAAACATCTGTTCTTTATTCAGAGCATCAACTGTAATCAATATCAAAACATCTGTTCTTTATTCAGAGCATCAACTGTAATCAATATCAAAACATCTGTTCTTACCTGGTAATGATTAAGGATAGTAACATTGTCTGTTATAATATTAGAAATATCTTATTGTCCAATACCTTATAAATCTGAAAATATCAATTAATTAATTAGTTTAGTGTGAAAGTGTAATCTGATAAAAATATATTTATCACCACTATTTAACACATATCTGTTCATTGGGAATACAAAAACAATCATTAATTGTACATCTGTAATCATCTGGTCATTCAATTCAAATGTTATCTTTGTACGAGAGCTAGAAGACATGTTTTCCTCCTCTCTTTATGACACAGAATGTCTGGTGTGTAAAGGCATCCTGATACTGTAGATTAGCACTGAGGTGCTGATTGCCTCAAAACTCTTCTTCATCAGAGCGCCATAACTCAATTATCTGTAGATTAGCACTGAGGTGCTGATTGGCTCAAAACTCTTCTTCATCAGAGCGCCATATCTCAATCCCCCCCAATTGCTCTGCTTTTGTGGCTCAATTCAGTGAGCACTTTATGATCTCCCAGTGAAACAGAGGCTCATCTGCCTGCATTCCTTCTGCTATCTGCTTGAGAGCAGTGCACCTGCCTATTCCAAGTGGCACATCCAGATGCCCCCCCCGTGATGGGAGAGGTTATGAAAACATCTGCTCCTCCAATGAAACATGGAAACCTTGTATGAAGCCTCTGAAGCCATCGCTCGTCCTGCGAGCGAAAATGAAGAAGCATCCCATCTCATCAGAAAGTTGAAGATTAGAATCCTCATCTCGAACGACCTCCTTGCCCGTGGATAAGTTGCTCTCTGCAGCCGCAGAGTGTGATCCTCTCTCTCTGACCCTTGGCCTTCAGAGCTGTCCTAGTTATTGGGTTAACACTTGATAGGGATGTTTTCCTGAGTGCAGACAACTCAAGGTAATGGATTAGCACATTATCATTCAATTACAAAAATAGGATAGGCCCCCTCAGAATGATTTGGGAGCCTTCCTGAGACATGCACATTATAAATGTAAGGTTTGTGTTAGTCATTTAACATGCAAGAATCATATACTCATCAGTCCAAAGCAGAGAAATGTTATTTTAAGTTAAATGTGAGCTAGTCCCTGTGGAATAACCCTTTCTCAATGATTCTAGATGTTATATTAATTCACCATTTACCGTTTGATCAAGGATTAGTTTATCAGAAGTACATTTCCTCTTCCATAAAACATAGGTTTGAGAAATGAATGTTCCAATATGAAATCAATTGCTCAATTTCTCAATATAATTTGACTCTTCCCTCCCTTTTCTTACATATTGTCACATATGAAATAATAACTTAGGAGTCTATCTAAGCATGGTATTGTCTATATAAGCTATTAATCGAGAAAACTCAGAGTCAGTATGCAACTCGCAAATATCTCTCCTCCTTCCTATCCCTCTTTACTCACTTTCCCATCTCTTTCTCTCTTATTTCTGTTAGATATGAAGGAAAAAACATACAAGTCCATGTAAGCATCTGAGTTACCACCGTTACCAAACGGTGTGCCGCGGCACACTGGTGTGCCGTGAGGCAAGTCCGGGTGTGCCGTGGGATTTTGTGACAACCATACATTATTTTTTTCAATATACAACTACACAAAAATAATCAATTATTTTTTAATTTACTATATCAGTACTTTGTAGGTTTATGTACGTAATCTGCGCGACTTGCGCGTCCACATCTCCACGTGCAGTGCTGCATAAACATGGCTGAGTCAGCGATAACTATCGAGGGGTGGAGGTATGCCCATTATTTTATATCACGCAGTCTATTCTTCTTCTCTGTCTTCCGGTTGTTGCCTGTATTAAATGACAAATACACACTACCGCCATGGATTTGATATGAACGAGGCGGCAGTTAGCAGCTAGCGGCTAGCTAGTAATGATCTAGTGATATCGGTAATATTAACTCCATTTAATACAACATTTACGGTACAAGATTCAATCATACAGCCCATGTAGTATGACAATGAATTACAGCAAACATGTGCAATATATCCATTATTACAGCTCCGTGGGATGGCAGTAAGACGATATGGATCCGTTCCCATTGTGCATCCATGGGTAAAGATAAACGCAACTCACATTGGTTCCTCATACAGCATCTCTGTAAACTACGTGTATTCACTGAATTTCACTCTCTGCCTTTAACGCTCGTTGTAGCTCCAAAAACTCCAGCCAGAGCCTGGCTCCAGCACCCTCCCTGTGAGCACAGTGTGCTCTGATTGGTCGGGACACGTAACATGAACGTGCCGGGCTGCGCGGTCCCGTGGATTAGATGCGCGTTCATAATGCAGAGGGAAATAACTCAGAATAACGTTATTAGCAAATGTTTTACAACTTGAGGAACGAATGTTTTTTTTAATAAGGGCTATACAAGTGTTCATACTGGGTAGTTTATTTAGTTAAAAAAATTATCCAACGAGTTACAGACCACTCTTTCCCCATGTAAGTCAATGGGAAAAGTGTTTTCAGGCCTGGCAACCAAACCGGAAGTGTAGTACCGCCGTTTGGCCAGCACGAATATTTTCATCTGAGTCCGGCGCACTACCTGGGGGCTTGACTACCGCCGCCTGCTGGTAAGGAAAGTTATTGCCACTCACGCATGCGCAGTTTGTACGTGCTCGGCGAGGAAAGTAACGAGTAAAGTACCGAGTTACTTTATGTAGATAGTAACGAAGTAGTGTAATATATTACATTTTTTTTTAAAGTAATACATTTATAATTTGTAGTTCCGGACCATGGACAATGCAGCTTCCTTGCATTGACAGTTGTCTGTGCTGAATTTCTGCTGAGTTTCCTTTGCCTCATTTTCTATTTTGTGACCTGTCTGGTGTAAATGAGTGTGTTGCTGGTTTGATGAAGCCTAATTTGATAAAGTTTCAAATTAATTTCGGAAATATTTCGTAATATAGTTGTCTTTGTCACATTTTATTTGGCATTAGTAAATAATTATGCACATTTACAGATACTTTACATAATATGAGTGATAACACGTGTTATAAGGGCTATCTTTTCACAATAGGTGTGCCTTGAGATTTTTTTGTACTTGTCCTTTGGTGTGCCTTGGGCACAACAAAGTTTGGGAACCACTGGCATAAATGATAGTGGGCGTCTGAGGGTGTCATTACTGAGAAATGTCAAAGAAATTCAAAACCTTACATTTTAAAACAGGTTTGCATTCCTCCACTTAAGGTGACGTTATCATTGGAAACAATAAACCGAACTATTTTGATGTAGAATTTATAAATTGAATCGTTAGAGCAGAACAAAATGGTTGTATTGTAGCCTGAGTTCCGTGCAGCCCTAGTTTCAACAGGTGTAAACATGGTCCATATAATGTGAATACATGCAGAAGTAGACAGTAAGAGGCCCCTGACATCAGGCGTATTTGTTAAAATAGTAGGGGCTCTTCACTCTGCATAGCAGTATGAATAGCCTTAAAAAAACAAACAACCCACTCCGTGGTAACGAGAGTCATATTTCTGACCCATATGCCCTAAGTGAAGCCGTTAGTCTCATCTAACTGACCCAAGGGTTGGTGCTGGTGTGACAGTTCCAAGTGTTCAGAGCAGACTTCTAGCTTCCGGTTCATGGCTCGGTGGGGGGGAGCAGACCCACGTGAGACAGTGTCAATGGCTGTATTGTTCAGTGTGAGGAGCGTCATTCTCTCTGGGAGCAGGAAATGGTGTCCATTCTCGGACCAAACCATTAATGTCATGTAGAGCAGCCATAGCATCTCTGTGACTGCACTCAGCCGGACTGTAGCAGGGTAGAACTGGGTGACTCTTAGTGAAGCTGTCCAACGCCATTAGACAAAATGGAACCACGTGCTAACAAAAAGGACACAGGGTCATCAAGTCTCTCTTTACCATTGGCCTAATCATAAACAAATTAGTGGGAAAAATGTGGAACACTAATCCATCATGTGGAATGTTGAGTTAATTTAAATAATTACTTATGGGTTGAAATCAAATTAACATTAACATTAGAACCAAAGTCAGTTAACAAATTGGACTTGCACAGATCAGTAATCAATACACCATTTTTTCCAGCTCCGTGATGAAAACGATAACAGGCAGGGATGCAAACTTGTCATCAATAAAATATAATTGGGGTATGGACAGGGTTGCTAACTTTGGGTACCTGGCTGGAGTGAGATTTTGATATCATGGGTTTAATTACACACATGCGCACGAAGCGACTGCTATCGTGTCCGTAGCGGGACCTTAGCATATACTTAGGATATATATATATAATATATATATACAAATACACAATATTGGACACAGACTATAAAGGGCACACAGTTTCATTAAATAATGAAAGTCAAACACATGTTTGTTTCCACTGTTTTATTGTGTGCCTGTCGCGATAAGCAACTTAATGACTTATCGGCTCCCGAGTATTTGTGTTAGATAATCTATGGTAGGGCTAACCCATACAGTGGTGGGGCTCAAATCAGTATTTGAAATGTAATTACATACACGCTATATCGCCCCCTTGTTAGTGAAACGCCACGCGTGAGGTTTAGAATATTTCCCTGTCTCAATCCAAATTGAACGGTATGAAATTAAAATAAAATAAAAACATTTGTCTTGTAGTAAATAAAAAGGCGACCTGGAGCCAATCCTGCCATTTCCTCACAAGTGAAAGAGTTCACATGCTGAAAACCCAACCCCCGCAGGGGGTCTGGGGGGATTCTCCCCCAGGAGATTTTTGAAATACTAACATAAAATACACATTCTCTCTTTTAGAGGAAAAAATAAATCCATCTATAACTACGCGACATATTTAAATGAAGCTGAAACTGCTGCTCCTCCCATAGGGAAGAGGCTGTGTGAATTACTTCGAATTACTTTGAAATTACCCCATTGTTCTTTGTGTCAAAATGGAAGGTTTCTGGCTAACGTTAGCTTAGGTACTCAGATCTTGTTCTTGAGTACAAGTAGAAGTACCAGAGTGTAGGAATACTAAGTTACAGTAAAAGTACTGCATTCAAAATGTTACTCAAGTAAAAGTAGAAAAGTATTGTCATCAAAATATAGTGAAAATAGCGACAGTAAAAGTAGTCGTTGTGCAGATTGGTTTATTCCAGAATACTATATATGATATGTTTCATAATGATTGATCATGAAAGTGTTCTCAAAGCTGGTAAAGGAGAAGCTAGTTTGAATGACTTTGTATACTGCATACGGTAGCTGGTGGATTTACTCCAGGTGGAACTAAAGTCTGATTAAACACTTGATTAGATTTCACATCATTCATCCACAGCTGAAAGTAACTAAAGGTATTAAATACATGTAGTGGAGTAAAAGTACACCATTTACCACTGAACTGTAGTGGAGTAGAAAAATAAAGCAGCAAAACATTTTAGATACTCAAATAAAGTACCAGTATCTCAAAATTGTGCCCAAGTATAGTACTTGTTAAGTTTATGAACTTAGTTACTTTACACCAGTGGCTATACTGATAGAAAGACTAAGCCTTGCACAGAGGCATGAAAATACATTTTGAAAATGCTCAACAGTACTGGCAAAATTATAAACTGACTGCTGCAATTAGATGTTCCTCTTTGTGCTGTGGTCATAAAACCCCCAATGGGTCGCGCCGTGGTCTGCTTCAGATTATCTTCTCCTTCCAGAGGTCACGCCTGTCTCTGACCCCGTGTCTTGCGTTTTATTTTATTTTCTTCTTCTGCAGCACCAAGCAGAATATAGAAAAGGATGTTGAACTATATTTAAAACTGTAATTGAACTTCAACTCATATCCATTATCTGATTCCAGTGGCCAGTTGGAAACAGATAATGACAAAGTTTTCATTTTGCATCAATCGTGCAAAAAGGTTCAATCACCATTGTGTCTAAGTCTTGTCTTATCTGCTTTGTTTCGGAATGTGTTAAATACATTAGGTTATTTTATTTTCATTATTATCATACAATACATAGATTAAGAATAAATGAAACAAATAATACAACATTGACCTATTTGAGCAGACAGATGACCCGCAGTTATGCCTCTGAGGTTCCCGGGTGTAAAACAGAGGCTTTTTTGCTATTTATTTTCCTTTTGCGGAAATTTAGATTCATTTTACCTTGGCTGTGGACTGATTCATTTATTAGTTGTTACAAAAACATGCACAAGACGGCAGGTATACAAACAAACACGAAACAATTATACAAACAAACATGAACCCGCAACAAATATCAGGTGACAGCTAAACTCATCCAGTTTAATTTTAATCCGAATTAGGGAAACTTCAGCGGGGGTAGGGAAATATCAGTACTTATTTTTACTTATTGTTTTTTATTTTAATTTTAATTTTAATTTATTTTTAAAAACAAAATCCAATTCAATAATCCGTAAGTTTATTAAACACAGTGTGAATGTAGTATTCTGCCACCACCCTTCCCATTTAATAGCTCAATTTAGTTCTTGAGCTTATGGTGTGATTAACAGAAAATACAAGTCTGTGTTGTTAAACATTAATTCAGTTGATGAGCAATAAACTACCTTATTCTCAATCAAAACCACTATGCAAATGTAGTGGTAAAACTGCTCAACCGACCGAGAGCAGAGATATTAATTAATTTAATTAATTCTAAGAACGGAATCTGCTGAAGAGTAATAACCACATTATTCTCAATCAACAACCACTATGCTAATTTAGTGGTGCTCTGCCCTCCCCGATCCGGAGAGGCAGAGACTTTTTAATGAATTCAGTACCCTTTATTTTAACAACAGCCAAATTCAACAACCCCTCAGTTTATGAAACACAGCGTGACGTAATATTTCGTATCACGTTTCCCGTTAATAAGAGTTCTGTTTAGTTCCAAAACTCATAATGGTGCGATTTAAAAAGAATACGACACTATGCTTTGTTTCGTGTGCTGCTCCCCACAGGGGGGGGGGGGAATTACCCACACCCTCTTCCTGCAGCAGCAACAGGGTGATTTCGAGGCGAGTTGATTTAACTAGTTAAACCGTTGAAATCTCCAGAATTCAGCGATTCGTTTCAGTACAAATCTTTACATTGCTTTTAAACCGAAGTTCCACATTACTGATGCCCTCTTTAAGGTCTCTCCGAATGTTTGCCGTGCACACACACAGAGGAAACCAAAAATATTGCATCTATCTGTTCCACAGGTAATTTTATACCGTCAATCACAGAGTCTGGCGAGGCAATGTCAAAATATAGATTTGAAATTACACTCACCAGCTCGACGATTTGTTGGTAACCGTTCGTGACGCCAAAATGTGAAGTAAAAACTTCTTTGCAGCAATGTTGAGCGCATCATCAAATGAGGGAAACTGGATTCGCCTGTCAATACACTGATATTTATTGAGAGACAGACAATTACATACGGCCGGGAGATCATCCTAGTTTCACACTGTCCTTGTGCTCCACCAAGGTAATCTCTGAACCAAAAGACACAAAACATCTAACCAACACGAGGAGAGGCGGGCTTCCAGAAAGCCCGCGTATAATCAATAGCCGATGCGAGACAATGGTCTGCTTGTCTCAAAGAGATGCTGCCAGGTCAACCCTCGGACATAGGAGAAGCGTTTGACCTGTGACCTCAACCTACAGAGAAGTCTCTGACTGACTACAAGCAGATGTTTGCAGTATCACAGACTCTAAGGAACCATAAAAGACTCTATAAACAGATCAGATGAAAATATTCTCTTACAGTAGTATGGCCAGTCTATGAGTATGACAGGTGAGGCTCTGCCTCCCCTGCCTCCCCTGACTGCACGTCGCTGGCTGGACCCGTCCAATTCCAGTTTTGTAAAGCAAGGCGGATGTTGTAGTCCCAAACTATAGCTGGGGATTCTGGGTAGTGTAATGTCTTCGGAAACTGTAGTGTCTAAACTTCTAAAAAACTATTTGTTTCTCTGAATCGAAGGTTAAAAACACAAAAGCATTGTACACAATTTAAACCAATCAATATTGTGTAATTAACAAGGATAAACTGATGTTTTTTAGTGGATGAGTAATGCAGATATCACTGTGTAATCATTTCACAGTGAGGGGAATATATCCGGTTTTATTATGAAAACTTCGAGACCGGAAAAACTGTTTTAACCCACGCCAACTTTACATGGAAGCTGCCGCATATATCCAGGCGAGACCTCGAATCATCATCGTAATCGACCGTGACACGCCTTATTTGGACTGCCTGTCCCGATCGGCCCCGATGCATGGCCGATTCAACCTTCTTATTATACATCCATGGATTCAACATGTTGAATCGGCCATGCATCGGGTCTGGCAGTCGGACCAAACAATCACTCTGTTCAGCTAGCGAATCAGTGCATGAGAAGCGAAACGGAAGTGAGGGACATAAATAAACGATTTAAGAAGGCACACACAGACTGATATTCATTTTCATCTCATCATGGCGATCTGGAATGACGCAAACGAAGACCTGCTCATCACATTGATCCAGGAGAGGCCAGCTCTGTACGACATCACAGAGAAAAGGTACTCGAACCGAGTAGTGAAAACCGGACTCTGGCGAGAGATTGAAACGCAACTTGGTTTTCGGGTAAGATTATCTTTTTCATCAATTGAGCTCTTTAGCAGATACTGTTGGCTTTTTATTGTTTGCCAGCGTACAGTGACGTTAACGTGAAATGTAATTTGTTATTTCAACCTTGTGTTTTGTTGTTATCTTGTTGCTAGCTGTGCAGTTTGGCACTGCATGTATATGAATTGGACATGCTAACTAGCCACAATGGTTACATCGTTTATTTGTGTGCTTCAGAGAAAGAGCTGAGGAAGAAGTGGGATTCTCTGCGAACCCAGTACACCCGGTACAGGAGACTTGCCCCTTCGGGTAGTTGTGGAGCACCAAAGACGGGCATACAGCAGTGGATCATAACCAGGCTGCAGTTTGCACACGCTATTTGTTGTTGTTTATATCACGCAGTCTGTTCTTCTTCTCTGTCTTCCGGTTGTTGCCTATTTTTAATGACGAATACACACTACCGCCGCCTGCTGGTAAGGAGAGTTATTGCCACTCACGCACTGAAGACTTTGCGGTGTGTTCCCGTGCGACACATGGCCAAGACGCAGGAGAACACAGCGACGCAACAGCCGGCGTCGGCGTCGGCGAGTCCTCTGGTGACTGCTTGGTGTGTCAGGGCCTTAAGGTGCTTAAACAATCGACCTATTTGGTCGTTTTTTGTAGGAGGACAGGCTGTTCACACTATATCTGCATTATAATTCAGCACCTTTCACCACTGAAAGGATTTAGCTGCCTTTAACTTTTTGGCTGCTGAGCGAATCCACTCAGACGATAGCTCCTCTCAAACAGCCTTGATCACTCTTCTATCTTTGTTAGCTTGTGTTCAAAGCAAGGCATCCTCCCATGGCTACAAACATCATTTGTATTTGAATTTCATCATATAGGTTGAGGAGGCTTTCAAGTGGGTTTCATCATAAACAGTTTTCCCTAGTCTCATGAGGGAAACTGTAATGTAAACATGTATGTGGTCCCAGTCCTGCAGGTGTGACAGTGAGGGCAGCAGCGCTCCCACAGGATGGTAAAACCACACGAGTGGTCTTCTCTGCTATTTCGTGGAGAATGCATATTGAGACTTGGCGGGCTGTTTCCTTGACAACCACATTTTACCAACTTACCAAGTGTCACACTGTTCACTGAGGTCCTCTTGACTCACACTTTATTTTCTCTCGTTTCGAGCCAGAATACATGCACTTTAATCTCAATCTTCTTTCAACATCTGCTCTCAAACTCACCACTCATTGCTGATTTTCATTATCCCATATATTTCTGTTCTTTTCATCACTGAGGTTTATCTCAGCCTATAACTCATTCACTCCATATTTGCCCAGTCAATATTTCTCCGTTTGCTGTCTTCATGCTTTCAATCTCCTTTCAACTCAGCAGCTCTTAGATCGGATCTTGTTACATGTATCTGTCAGCTGTAGACATTTAGCAGATAGCAGAAAATGCATTTTCTTTTTTACAAATGAAAGTCAAATCCATGTTGTCGCTTGGAGTAGGTTCACAGAGAACGCTGCTGATCATCTGCCACTCCAACAGTGGTCTTTGCCTCTTCACAGTGTTACATAACTCCCTCCCTTCCCCCTTTGTTTTCTCATGAGAGTAGCTCTATTGAACTGCCTGTTTGGGTAATAACAACGTTTGTTCATTTTGTGTGTCTCTTTGTCAGTCTTTGAATATCAACAGCAAGCACTGCTCCATCTCTTTTCACACCTTTCTGACTGAATAAGTGCAGTCATCAGGTGACCATAAAGAAGATTGTGCAGTGTGTGTGTGTCTGTGTGTCTGTGTGTGTGTGACGCTAGCATTTCGAGGACAGATAGGCAGAGGCAATCTCTAATAACTATATAAATATGTTCTTACTTCCCCTTCATTCTGTAACAGTACAATATGTCAAAGTGTGTTGCAGAGTGATTCACTGCAGTTGCTGAAAGAAAAGCACAGAGTCAATTTATGAAGACTATAATCAGTAGTTTATTGATTTAGGGCCTTGACAATTGCTAAATGACACATCAAGTGCAATCCAGTGCTACTCTGAAGACCACAAGTCCTGTTTGTGCGACAGTCAGTTTGATTTTCAATTTGTTCTTGTGCTCTAACTGACCCTTAACCCCCAAAATATTGTTTCAATCAATACAACTATCAGATTGAATATGAATCGTGTCTTGCTGCATCACCTCAGCTCTGCAAGGCAATTCTTCTCACAATAGTGTTTATAACCTTGGCTGACGGTATTACAAAGACAAGGATTGGCTTTGTGCAGTGTTGGGCAAGTTACTTCCTAAATGTAATATATTACATATTACTCTCTTTTCAAAGTCATAAGTTACATTACAATATTACTGTCTCTGAAATGTAATGAGTTACACTACTTTTTAGTTACTTTCACCAAAATAACCGCAAAAGAATGGCTAGGTATTTTAAATGCTAAAATGTAGTTTAGTGCAGCTCATTATACATCCAGTGAAGGGCAATGTGTATAGCATAACAACTGTGTAGGCCCTTAAGGCTACTAACAACTTGTATTACACGGCTTAGTTGAATACTCGATTCTGATTGTAACTTCTTAACATGTGACACGTTGTTAATACAGTAGTACAGACCACTGTCAATGACTATAATGACGTTTGCTAAGGAGGATCAAGAAAGAGAAAGGAAAAGAGGTTAAAAGACGGAGCGCTGGACGTCAGATAAATCACCAGAAGAAGGCAGACAGGAAGTAAACAATAACAGGGCACGGAATGGGCTCTGTATTTTGTTTAGTATATGGCCATGTGCAGGCCCGGTGCCAGAAGAAAATTACTCAGGGTGCCTCTGAGATTACAGGGGGCGCAGCAGTAGTAGGTTTACATGAGCAATAGTGGCCGGCAACAGCAATGAAAAATAGCATTGATGGTCCCCAATGAACAGATTCTGGCATTTGTTATGTTTTGAAACCAAGCAAGTGAGAACATTTCAAGTAAGTTAAAAGTGCAATCCTGAAATATTTCATAGTCCAAAGTGGACTATGGCAAAGAAAAGCACAAAAGCTTCAAAACTGTATGTTACGAACTCAGACACTTAGGATGTAGGACCCAATTGCACGATCCGGGAGACAGAGGTAAAGTATTTGTAAGATACTTTATTTTCCAAATACAGCATTGAACAACAAAAAAGGTAACTATCAAATCTCTAGCCGAGATGACAAAAATAGAGAACAAAAACTGAAAGCGCTCACGTGAGGAATCAAACTTTTTCAAGAGCACAAGGAGCATAGACCTGACCATAGCAAGAGACAATACGAACTGACACTGAACACTGGGAGACAGGGGAATTTAAGCACATGATAATAAGACACAGGTGGGAACAATCAGGGGCGGGGCTGATGAACGCAGGAGACACACAAGGGGTGGACAATCAGAAGCCAGAGGCCTGTACTACGAAGCTGGTTCAACATAACCTGGATATGTTTGAGTTAGCCGGTTGGCCTAATCTAAAACATACGCGCTCTCGCTACTACGACGCTGGTTATCAAGTGGATCGCTCAAGCCAGCCATGTCCTATCTAGTTAGGTGCGCGTTCACATGAAAGGGGTGGTATCTGGAGCATTCGACCAATCACAAACATGGAGAAGCGCACTGACAGCGCAGCGTCATACTTCCTGAATGAAAAGTCAACTATAATATTAGACATATGAAGAAGTTCAACTTTAAACATCCATGACTTAAACACTTTATCCAGGATCAAAGCCACATAGCTGCACCTGCAAGGTGAATACAGCTGGTAACAGAACAAGTGTTTGAATCATGGTTTGAATGCGTACATTAACAGGTTTATGATATCACTGCCCCGTCCGTCCAAGACACGAGTGGATCTGACTTTAATTACATTTGACTCGAGTGTTTCGTCAACTTAATGTGTTGCTTAAAATAATACTTCTGCATACAGTATATGACACTGTGAGTGTTGCACGACCAGATACGGCTCAGCTGACTCAGATAAGGAAATATATGATACATTATGATGTGATATGAATGATAATGGGACACATCGACGTCTGCACTCACAGTGCCGCTGACTGTAGGCTACGTAATGTTACTTTGATCCGGTTACTTGTGTTGTGGCAGATATTTAATTAAGCTTTCTTAACATAGCCTAATAGTATAATAGTTATAATCAGGGCTGCACATAACTGGTGCGCAGGTGCGCATGCGCACCTCCGCCAAAAAAAGAGCACCGGGTCATTTGAAAAAAGGCGCATTTGCGTACCAACATTGAGAGAGGGAGAAGAGAGAGAAGAGAGAAGAGAGGAGAGAGAGAAAGACATTTGCGAGTTGCATATGAAGTCAGGGCCGGCCCATAGCACTGGCGTTATAGATGTTCACCTAGGGCGCCAGATCTGTGGAGGCGCTGCGCTGGCAGTTCTGGGAGGGAAAAAAACATTTTTGACCGTTGGTGCTAATCCTAATTTTCGACCTTGATGTAACAACATTCATAATTAAGTAGATGTAACACCCTTTTCACCCCGGTTACACGTTTCATTTGCCCTGTACAATGGGCGCTGCAAGTGATGAAAATGGGGGATGTTGGCTTATCTGGCACCCGCAGCTCACAGCCAAAATGCGAGGGAGAGAGGGAGGGTGCACCGGTTCCGGCGCAGTTGTTATTAACATCTGGTGCTAGCTGCTCTAACGGATATAAGAAGAAGATGTTTCTACCTTGTGTAGGGATAGTCCTCTCCAGTCAGACTGAGAGGCTGATAACTACAGCTCAGTGAGGTAAAGGACTCTTAGTCTAAATTCAAACGGTTTGGTCGCAATTTATGGAAACACATATTTCCAAGGCACTCCTTTATAATTATTGGGATAAACAGGTTTGAAATCATTCCAATGTATACTATAGGACAGTAACCAAAAATATCCTTTAAAACTGGAGATAAAAAAAAATGCATAAATAAATAAATGTTAAGGTAAAATAAGATATGAATGAACAACACAAATAAAATAAGTTACATTCATTTGTTATTGGCTATGGTAGGTAATTGGTTATGTTCACTTATTTGATTACATCCACTTGTCTAAGATGACAACAGAGACTTTCGACCCAAACCCAGCTGTTGACTTGTGGATGCAAGCAGATAATCGCAGACTCAACCAGAGAGAAAGAAGTAGGCCTACATTATCAGCTACCATGTCTGACAGAGAGGAAGACAGTGAGGAGAACAGTCAGGAGGGTAGTGATGACACTTGTAGGATTACTGGTCGTGCTAATGTTGTCTTGTGTTCACCTCTGCATGTGTGTTCTGTGTTCACCTCTGCATGTGTGTTCAGTGCCGTGTGTCTGGCAAATAAAGACCCCCTCAAAAGTTACGGTTTATTTCATTTTAAGGATGAGCACCAAGCAACATCTCCAGGTGCTCCTTTGAGAACCAGGGCAAAAAAGTTATGTGCACCCCTGGTTATAATAGTCAGATTGCTCTGAAGATGGGAGGTGATGTTCTATTCATTTTCACGTTCACACAGTCGGTGATTTTGGCCGGCCGTCTTTCCTGCAATGGCAGTTTAAACTGTATTTCCACTCACTGAGCTCTGATTGGTCAGCAGGCGTGGTGCTTTCGCTGAGTTGATCTCTTATCCTGGAACCTATCCTGCTTCGGAGCACAGACTTGGTTCCAGGATAAGTCACCATGGAGATCTAGCCCGCTAAAAAGTGAACCAGCTTCGTAGTACCGGAAATCCCAGAAGTTATCTTGCTAAACGAAAATCCTGCTTCGTAGTATACCCCCCAGGTTAGGTTGCAGGCTAAGAGCTCAACTCAGTGAAAGCACTGCCTGCTGACCAATCAGAGCTCAGTGTGCGGAGTTTAAAGCGATCAAGTCATATTACAGGAGAAAGGAAATACAGAAAAGCTGCCGTTGCAGGAAAGATGGCCGGCAAAAATCACCGACTGTGTGAACGTGAACATTAATAGAATATCACCTCCCATCTTCAGAGCAATCTGACTATTATAACATTAGTGTTAAGAAAGCTTACTTAAATATCTGCCACAACATAAGTAACCGGATCAAAGTAGCCTAACATTAAGTAGGCTACAGTCCGCGGCATATCACATCATAATGTAACATATATTTCCTTATCTGAGTCAGCTGAGCCGTATCTGGCCGTGCAACACTCACAGTGTCACAGACTGTATGCAGAAGTATTATTTTAAGCAACACATTAAGTTGACGAAACACTCGAGACAAATGTAGGCCTGATTAAAGTCAGATCCACTCGTGTCTTAGACGGGGCAGTGATATCATAAACCTGTTAATGTACGCATTCAAACACTTTTACCAGCTGTATTCACCTTGCAGGTGCAACTATGTGGCTTTTAACCCTGGATAAAGTGTTTGAGTCATGTTTAAAGTTTAACGTCTTCATATTTGTCTAATTATATAGTGGACTTTTCATTCAGGAAGTATGACGCTGCGCTGTCAGTACGCTTCTCCATGTTTGTGATTGGTCGAATGCTCCAAATACCACCCCTTTCATGTGAACGCGCACCTAACTAGATAGGACACGGCTGGCTTGAGCGATCCACTTGATAACCCGCGTCGTAGTACCGTTTAGCGAGAGCATGTATGTTTTGGATTAGGCCAACCGGCTAACTCAAACATATCCAGGTTAGGTTGAACCAGCTTCGTAGTAAAGGCCCCAGGTTTACTAATCTACCCGCACAATTTGTCTGGTGTCGGAATGTCTCGCTATGTTAGTAGATTTTTTAAAAACAAAACACCATTTCATTTCAGATTAAAATGTGTTGTAACTGCGTTACTGAGCATTGTAACGGGTAATATATTACCCACATTTCATAAGTAATGCGTTACATTACTTCGTTATAGCAAAAAGTAATATATTACTGTAACTCCATTACTTTTGTAACGCGTTACACCCAACACTGGCTTTGTGTGGGTCAAGGAATATTTACCATCCCACACAACGCCAGCTGAATGACGTTTATGAATAACTGAGATGCCTCATACTTTGAAATGACAAAAACTCTGTAAAAAAAGAAAGAAAACAGACACAGTAAACCTGTGTAGCCTCAGCCTCACATCTAAAGACACTCTGCTGTCTTCATAACTAATTTTCACGCATTTTAAATCAGTGCATGTCTCTCAGTCTTGTCATATCTAAACTGTGCCTCCACCAGACGGAAATCAGAAAACAAATCAAGTCCTAGACCCAGACAAACCACTGTTGCATAAC
Source organism: Gymnodraco acuticeps (assembly GCF_902827175.1). Taxonomy (NCBI): domain Eukaryota; kingdom Metazoa; phylum Chordata; class Actinopteri; order Perciformes; family Bathydraconidae; genus Gymnodraco; species Gymnodraco acuticeps. The sequence goes on along the minus strand of NW_022990565.1, from coordinate 329,829 downwards.
TAATTGTCAGCTGAAAGTGCTGCTGCCCCTCTGCTCGTTATTGCTGAACAGCGCTGTGAAAGAAAAAACAAAAACAGATGAAAACAACATCTTGAGGGTGAGATTTACATTTAACAGTTAGAGCCACTGAATGTAAATATCTGTCAATCACAGCAGCATATAGGGTTGCATGTCAACATTATTAGTACTGCAATCAGGCTAAACTCTCCTCAGTTTGCATTAGCAGTAATTCATTACCTTACTAATGATGTCAAGAAAGGAAAACAATAAATGGATTTGGCAAGCATCAGTAACTTTGCAATCACAGGCATCGACGATATGAAAGAAGCTTGAAGTGTGACTAATTAATTAGCATTTAACCATTCAACCAACTTCAAATCAATTCTATATTTTAAGGTATTATTTATTCCATGATCTGTTATGTGTTATGTTTATGTGCAGTCATAATGAAAAAGACCAGCGAGAAGTCTAAACCTCTCTGAGGACGCTGCATTACTAACAATGGTCAAATTTCTCTAAGTGATTGCTCAGTTTTATGGGCAACTTGTTTTATGCAATCATAAAAATCAGAAGAACCTGAATTTTATAGTTGCCAATTTAAAATGGTACACTCTTTATACAAGCTTTCCACTGTTCAATTAGGAACACAACAACAATATGCAGAGGAAGAAGACAAGTGTAATAAAAACGCATCCTCAAATAAGGGACGGTATTCAAATTATTGTAGGGGGAAGGGAAGGAAACTCATTATTAGCAACACAAATTACGTTTTGAAGCAAATGTCAAGTAGACTGGAATATATTTGTTATACTTAACATTATATATATATATATATCATATATCGCATATATCTACTTGTAATGACAGCAGCATAATTAAACATTTGTATGATTATATTCAGGTACTGAAAAATCATGATGTGGTTTATTAAAGAAAATGTAATCAGCATTTCAAGGATATAGGGTTGCATAATAACGCATGTCAGACAAAGATAACAGAATAATGGAAATAAAGTCACCAAATGAATGAACCAAATATTTGGTGCTAATAAATTTGCAGCATGTTCGCAACCAGGAATAATTCAAAAATCGTGGGATGGAAAAAGTTTAAACATCCTCCCGTTATCCCCTGGAAATAAAGACCCTTAAACAATACATAATGTAATCTTCCCCCTCTCTGACCGCCACCCTGATCATTTTCGTGCAGTCCCTAAATTATACCACAGTTAATGTAACCAGCTTTTCATCGCAGCGATCTTGCTAGCAGAGTATTTATTTGTAATACTATGAATAAAACATGTTTTATATCTGTTTTGATATGTAACACTACAGGAGAGTAAATATTACATTACATTGCATTTAGCAAATATGTTGGGTTTGAGAAATATCTGGACACCCCAGCATGGCTCATTATGTTCTGCATAATACCACAGCAGGACATTTGGGACTGCTCCACAAATGAAGAACAAATAAACGTACATGCTGCCCCGTCACGTTTTATTAAGGCGATAGTGTTTTTGTTTCAGTTGACATTGCTAACATATTTCAATTTTATCAGGACATTTTATTTAACAACATATTGGCTTCATCACAGAGTCAAAAATTAAGGTTCATGTTGCTGGCAACATAATTGATCCACGCTGTGAAGGACAGGGAGCATGGGGTTTTCTTCTGTTCCAGACCTTCGCCTTTAAAGATCGACTCTTTCTCTTTTACTCTGGTTTCTTTCACTGCTCGTTCCATCACAAGATTTCTACAGGAAGTATTGATCATGCACGCATCTGCCTTGTGCATTCATGAAGAATGTGACCTGTAAGTAATTGTGCTGTCCCCTGAGGACGCCTGGTGAAAGGTGAAGTCAGGTAGTCTGATTTCATTTCATGGTTTCTTGGTGTAGCCTATCCTGTGTCCTACAGAAAAGCATAAATAACCCAGCTATTGATCAAGAATAAGCCACTGCTGCAGTAAAATTATAACATGTCGAATTGGTGATGGGAAAAGGACATGATAATATAGAAATTGCTCTAATTTATGTTTGCTTCTAGTCAGGAGCCAGTAGTGAGAAGATAACTAGAGTACATACCTAAAGGTTGAACAGGTTAGATCTATGCTCTGTACATGGCTTGATGTGTGATTGTTAGATAGCGATGCAATGTGACAGCCAGCAGAAGCTCAGTCCTCCGCTGAGCTTCTACTCTGACAGCTACAGAACAAACAAGTAACTCAAAACCTTCCAAAAGCCCCAGCACATGTGTTTTCTTCAAGCTCCTCTTCCATTTAATACTGCATGCACGTAAATATACCGGCAACGTGGAGAAATAAAATGTCAATATATACCGAATGTGTTCCTTTTCCTCTGACCTTTCAGAAGTTATGAAGTACACCAACTCATATCAGAGCTGCTGTTGTGCAAGAGATATTGCAACCTGATCAAAACAGGTTATAACCGCAGCAGCATTTAAAACATAAAAAAGAGCCACCAGTTTCTCAAATCATACCAGATGATGAGTTAATGTTTCAAAAGATTCATCAGGATTGAATGAGTTATCAGCAGCTTATAAGCGCCCTCTTCTCTTGATCGATCATTTATAAATCAAACATGCATCATCATAACTCCATCCTAAAAACAGCATGAGACCCACTTTAAACTGTCTGCACTCTGTTTACCCCACCATCAATGTGATGGGTCTGGGGAGGCCTCGTAATGCATCCCAAGGTTTCAATTTGGCCGATTACTGATGGGAGTAATCATTCTGCCTGAGCGATGGATCATGAGCGAGTCTCCTTGGGGAGAACATAAACACCAGAATGTTAGGGTGAGTGAAGCAGGCAGGACCCAAACGCAGAATAAACAGAAAAAACTAGGACCACCAGGGTGGGTGGAGGGGGTCCGGAGGACGGGTTTGGACTGAACGCCCAGGAGCACAGCGGAGGACCCGGAAGGGATCTCGGGCGGACGGCCCGGGGGCAAGGCAGAGCTTGCGGTGGGTGTCTCAGGCGGACGGCCCGGGGCAAGGCAGAGTTCACAAAGGGGCGAAGGCCACAGCGGGCAAACTCAGGGGGCTGAGCATGAGGGCGAAGGCAGCGGCTGGAAGAGTCAGGGGGCCGAGCCCGAGGGCGAGGACCGCGGCCGGGAAAGTCAGGGGGCCGGGCTCGAGGGCGAAGACCGCGGCACTCAGGGGCCGGGCTCGAGGGCGAAGACCGCGGCCGGGAAAGTCAGGGGGCCGGGCTCGAGGGCGAAGACCGCGGCACTCAGGGGGCCGGGCTCGAGGGCGAAGACCGTGGCTGGGGAACTCAAGGGGCCGGGCACAAGGACGGGCAGGAGCTGGTGGAACCCCTGGCGGGTCAGACGTAGACGAGACCCTGGACGGAACCTGGGCTGGTGTCAGTGGGACCCACGACGGAGCAAGGGCTGGTGTCGATGGGACCCGAAACAGGACAGGACACGGTGTTGGCAGGACCCCCGGCAGAAGAGCAGTCGGCGGGACCCCCAACGGCACAGGACACAGGGTTGGCAGGACCCCCGGCAGAAGAGCAGTCGGCGGGACCCCCAACGGGACAGGACACAAGGTTGGCAGGACCCCCGGCAGAAGAGTAGTCGGCGGGACCCCAACGGGACAGGACATAGGGTCCAAACGATAGCTGGGGATTCTGGGTAGTGTAGTGTCTTCTGCCATCCTTTACTCAGAAAAAATATTTGTTTCTCCGAATCGAAGGGGAAAAATACAAAAGCATTGCACACAATTTAAACCAATCAATGTTGTGTAATTAACAAGGATAATCTGGTGTTTTTTAGTCGATGAGTAGTGCAGATATCACTGTAAAATCAATCGACAGTAAGAGGAATACTTACTTCCGGGTGTACAATTCTCCGTTATCCAATGGGAATGGACTCTCACATTGCCTTTAAGGGCAGCCGACACAAACGAATGCCGTGCTTCCATGAGCGTCAAATCCCGCCGCAGATGGGAATACATTGCAATCAGTTGAAAGCTATTTGCGTCCCTTTATGACGCTGAAGGAGCCTAGGAGCGTCACAACTGGACGCCACGGACACCGACCAAACGTCGCTCCTGGACGCTTCTCAATACTCAAATTTCCCCTCCTCGACTGCTCGACTCCTCGGTCCTCCGGTAGTGACCCGGAAATGAATTTCAGCGCGCCATTTTGAAGGACGTCTCATTTCTCTAAATGCACACCGAGGACCGAGCATCGAGCGTCGAGGAGGCTCTCTGGAGGAGCTATAACCGCACATATGTAAGTGTTGACAATGATACGTTGCATTATTTATTTAAGAAGTGAAATGCGCGATCAAACTCTGCACGTCTGTATGCAGTTAGAGCCTTCTAACCGCATTCCTTATTGACATTTCACCTGATATTCTTTATGTTTGTATCCACATTTTAACTACACCCAATCCTGCTACAGCATGCTATGATGAAGGCGAGACACGGCAGGCAAAAACATCGTTTTTCAAGTACTGGTCAATTTTGAGATTTTGTGCTATTTTGATTCCATAACATGTTTTCTTTCAGGCTTTTGGAAGGAAAACGTACAAAATACACATTTAAGTGTTTATTTTACTATAGTTTGTCTATTTGCGTCTGTAGATTTCTCCTAAATTCACCAAAAGTTAGCATTCTAACGTAACATAAAGTACCTCGACCGCTGTGTGCACCATGTCAACAGAGGTATCGCTGGAAAGCTCCGTCTCTCCTGCACAATCTCATCGGATCCAAATATGGTCATTTCCTTTGTATCAGCAACCAATCGTGAAAGCACAAAGGGGTCTTAAACCAAGAAACGAAATCTCATTGGCTGGTGTCAATTTCTGACAACGTGATTCGTTCAGATGCGTCACGTGGTGTGCTAAAACACTTCCTGGTTAGCTTTCAGCTAGAAATTGAAATCTCAAAATGCCAAAAGAACGGCGAAAAAAACGTTCACAGAGAAGACGACAACAATTGTCACTTGCACGAAGCAAGGTTATAAAAAATAAAATGACCCTGAACATGAAATACCTTCACGGAGTGCGTCGATGCGCAAGCTATCATCCAAAGAACAGGAAGGTTTAGCTAGCGCCTCACTGCAATCTTTAAAGGTCGTTTTCTCAAAATGAGTTTTTTCTCCTACTCTGAGTTCGAAATTTCAACTTCAGTAGCACGTACATACACCAAACCTTCCAGTTATATTCCTATCAATATTATGAAGGCTTTTACAGAAGGGTTTGTTCATATATAATTCATAGCCTGAATTATACAACATTGTATACCTAAAAACATGGCGAAAATGGATATTTTAGGGCTGTTGACAGTATTTTCTGATTTATGGAGTGATAAAAAGAGATATCCAATATCCCTTCTGTAAAAGCCTTAGATACTAATATGACTACAAAATGAAACAAGAATTTTGAATCTGGCTATATCCAAAGTTCAGATTTCGATTCCTGAAATGTGTTAAAATATGTGCATATTTAATGAGATAATGGATCATTTGCATATTTAAACATGCTATTTCAGAAAACTTGTAATACAAAAGACAATTGCCTTATTGTAAGTAATTAACTGGAGAAATTTCTAGCTGATACCTTTAAGTTAAAAAAATTACCCTATTCACCTGGGGTGTCTCGCAAAGGGCAAACGTTTATTTATTTTTAAGAGTATTAAATCAACACGAACTTTGTTTAGCATTCAGCACTATCATTTGATTTGGGCTATGTTGTTATACACTAGAATCAATTGCTCATTACAGAGTCGGTAAATCTTCAACAGTTTTAAGCTACACCTTTTTACTTTGTCTTTTCATAAGGACAGAGGAGGAAACTCTGACCCTCATTAAAGTGAGGGTCGAGAATGACGAGCTTTTCACAGGCCGAAGGCACACTGCCAAGAAAGCCTGGGAGTGAGTGACATTTTCCTGGTTGGGAACATATGATCCTTAGCATTTACGTATTGGTGGTTACAATTTGTATTTTCATATTGTCTGCTGAACCTGTGAGTTTAAATATTGATTGCTTTGATAGATGCACCTGTTGCTGCAGACCTTATTAATTGCTGACCAGCTTGAAACATCTCTTGTGTCACTCAGGGAAGTTCTAAAGGCCCTTTGGCTATTCGGTTCTGTAAGCCCCACACAGATCAGCAAAAAGTGGGACAACTTGAAACGAAAATACAAGGTAGGCCTAATTATGTTGTCATTTTTTCGTTTACTCTTATATGTCTGTATGCGTGTATGCGTATGCGTGTCTGTAACCATGGTTGTGTCTGCTCAGCATGCTGATGTGAAACTTTACCTCTTGTTTGTGTTTTTGTAGGAGTTGAAATGCCCCCCAACCAGGACAGGGACCGACAGAGGAGAGGCCACAGCAGCCACATGGCCATATTTTACGGCCATGCATGAGGCCATCGGTGGGAGGCCATCCATCGACCCTCCCACCCTGATGGACTCGGCCACTGCTGCTGTTGCTTCTGGCAGTGGCTCAACATCCACTGAGGCTGTCCAGAGCCAGGCCACAGTGGAGGATGAGGAGGCCGCCAAGTCTGGCTCGGACAGACAGGAGGATGTTGAGCCATCCACCTCTGCCGGTCCCCCGCCCCGAAAAAAAAGAAAACGCAGTTTATTGCAGTTCCTGGAGGTGGAGGCGGCCAACGAGGGGGACCGCTTCAACCGCCAGCAGGCAGCCAGCGAGGAAACCTCCAAAAGATTCCTCGACTTATTTGAAGCGTTAGTTCGAAAATAATAGTTTCCGTTCTTTGTTTTTCGTTCGTGGATTTGTTATATTGTTTTGTGTGAAGTTTATGAAAATATTTAAGTTTGGAATACAAATTAAGTTTGACGTTAAATCAGTAGCCTTCTTTACAGTTCGAAATACAGAACAAAAACCAACACATGTTTACTGAAAATATAGAAGGACATCTTTATTTTATACAAAGCTCAATATGTTATGATTGTGACATGACTAAAAGGCCAATGTTTTTAAACTCATTGTGCAACCCAAGGTATACTGAAACTCATAATGACCACTTTCATTTCTGAATTGTAAATCTCCTCAAATAATTCTGCGCTACCAACCGTGTGTAAATTATCCAAATGCAATATCAGGGATGTTTTATTAATAAATCGAGTCAAGTTACAGCATGCTCAAGCCCTATAAGTAGCTACAATTACTAACACATGTATCTTCTTTCTTTTAAAGTTCAGTCAAAGCATACCAATATTTTATTACTGAACATGACTCGATTTCAACACTAAACGTAACACTTTCAGACGAAATTCTGTGATGGCCTATTTCACATCGCATACAATTTGTAATAAAGACATGTGTCTGTAAAGTCCTTTGCTCTAAATAAACGTGAGCAAGGTGACATTGGAAATAAGGCTTATAAATGGCACAAACAAAAGAACAGAGTAATGCATCTGGCCAGTAAATGCATTTTTAACCTGTCAACAAAACTAATGGGTAACAAAAAAACTGGCCAAAAACATATATCCTCTCAGCAGTAATCGTGGTCCTGCAGCTGGACTGGGTTGTGGTCAGGAGCCGAGATTTGGTCTGCCAGTCTGTCTCTCCGGCCCTGTCCACCTCGCCCCCCCTCACAGGACGAGGTGGAGACCTCTCTACCCCCTCCTGCTCCTCCTCCTCCAACAGTTCAAGAATGTCTCCTGCAGTAAGGCAGATGTTGTGTAGGACACAGCAGGCAGTGACCACAGCAGGGACAAAGTTATGGTTGACCTCCAAGGCCTTCGACAGGAGGCACCTCCATCGCACCTTCAGTTTCCCGAAAGCGCGCTCTATTATGCTGCGTGCTTTTGCATGGCAGCCGTTGAATCGGCTCTGTACCCTCCCCTGTAGTGGCTCCCGATACGGGGTTACAATCATTATGGGGTGTACAATGCAGGGGTAGCCACCATCCCCCACAATGAAGTACCCTGGAGGAGGATAAAGAGCCTCTTTATAGAGGGCACTGTGCTTCATGACACGGGTGTCGTGGACTGAGCCCGGAAATCCTACAAATGTTTGTAGGAATCTCCCCTTCCCATCGCATACAGCCTGCAGCTGTATGGATGGGAAGAGCTTCCTATTCACATAATCCTGGCCAGTGGGTCCGGATGGGGTCCTGATGCGTATGTGGCACCCGTCTATTGCACCCACACAGGAACTGAATGCCGGGCTGTTGGCCAACTGCTGGAAGCCCTGCCCGACCTCCTCCAGCTCTGGACCAGCAGGCAGCTTGATGAGGGAATGCCGGAGAGCAGCGATGTCCTCCACTCCCTGGTGGACCAGTCTGTGGACCGTTGAGAGGGGTACCTGAAAGGCCCGGGACACCACACTGTATGACAAACCGTGTGCCAGCCAGTACACGGTCGTCAAGACAGTCATGTGGTGTCCCCAGGCCTGTCTCCTCTCAGGCCCCAGACACCGCATCAAGGCCTCCAGGGAGTCTCGGCGGATCCTGAAGTCCTTCAGCAGGCACCCATCACCCTCGAAGTACAGTTTAAGCACTGGGACACTGCTGTTCAAACGTTTGTACTGAGAGTGTGGGTGCTGAACCTACAGGAAGAATAACATGTACAGAGGTCAATACCTTTATCCAGCAAACTAAACTCCTTTATCCCGCAATTTAAACTGCACATAAATATTCTGTCATAAGGAATAAAGCCATGGCTAAATCTGGCACATTTGATGGTCTCAAGTGCTCGTGTTAACTAATGTGCATGGTCCCTTCTTGAATAAATACAACTACATAATCCAAAACACAACTGTCTCTTTGACAAACATGCTTTTTCTCTGACTCTCTGGCTTAGGCCTATGTGTGTCATGATTGTCTTGCTACAAGTAGTTGGTAATTTTTGTATTCCAATTAAAAAAGCCAGCTATTTTTCAACCATTTCAAACATTTGTAAACAAACACTCATAAATACCTCAAGATGAAGCAGGATGGCATTGCACATTCTCGCTTTCCAGCGCTGGGAACGACGTCTTTCCTCACGGGATTTTGTTTTCTGCTCGTGCCACTGCCATAAGGCACACACTATTGCGGTCTTCATTCTCAATATTGAGACTATAAATCAGAGGTGTGCCTGGACCTTATATAGGCTGTCAGGTCCCTCATGATTTGGTAATTGATTAGAAATTTGGTGCAGGTGTTTTGTCAAAGACGTGTGACTTGATGACTTATCATTAAGCCTAGTTTAAAAAGGTAAACACTACTGTGTATAGTTTATCAACAGTCATTGGGTTTTTTAGGCGTTTGTGTGTGTGCATGTGTGAATATATCAAACGTATATAGCACTTTATTGAGTATTTTCATACTAATATTTTAGTGCGCCGCAATACAGAAGAGATGCAGGCCTGTGTTACATTATACATATTCATACATTCTTGACATACTATGCCTTGTTGCAAATTGAATTAAAAGTACATATGTGGGGGAACAATGTTCAGCTGATGTAACAGAGATTATAAAATACAGCGCTGTGACAAAACACTCGACAGCTGATGCAGCTGTTGCCACGTAATAATGAACGGACGTCGCTTTAATATGACCGCTCAGAGGAGAGGAGTTCTCATTTCTTTAAACGTCTGCTGCTTCCCCTCCTCGGTCCTCCGCTCGCATCTCCTGTAGGCGGGTCTAAGTCTCGAGGAGGGGAACCGAGGAGGGGAAATTTGAGTATTGAGAAGCCTCTAGTGCAGGCATCCTCAAACTACGGACTCCGGTCCGGATCCGGACCGAACCACTACTGTCTCCGGACTCTGAGCAAATTATACTTTTCATATGTATTATCTCTCTGTATTATATGTGAGACATCGCCACAACGCATTCGCAACGAGTCAAAATTCTCCGCTATGTCCACTGCAAACAGCGCTCTGCATGTCTGACTGTTCCACTGTGTTCCACCTGTGTGTGTCAACGCTTTGGTCCAATCACATTCAGCATCCAGTCAGCGTTTTTTCCCCCCAAACAATCTGCGAATCAGAGGCACAGTAGGGCGGGTCTTCGCGGACTGCGGGTGGGAAAAATGTGTGTGTCTCTTTCAACCTGTCTAAGTCAGAGCGAGAATTAAAAAAAAAAAATTCAGAGCGAGAATTAACAGCTCATCTAGTTCCATCTGTACTGTAGCTAGTAGCCTAGTTTCACCTACCGGGGTGGCAACTGACACCCTAAAAATAGGCCTTGCCACCCCAGCTGCCACCCCAGTTGGCAGCTTTGTTTTGAAAGAAAAGTTGTGGCTCATCGGACATTTATGAGAGAAAGTCTCTAATGTCCGAGTGCAAGTGAATGCAGCACAAGATGCACGTCATGTAACCCCTCCCCCGGTCCTGGCGCGAGCGTGGACATACGATTGGCGGCGATTTCATTTTGAACTGGACGGCGCAAAACGAGAAGCATTCGGACCCAAGCGCTGAAGGAATGAGGTATTTGCGGTCTACACTGACAGAGAAGAGACTGTCAGTTTGGCTGTACTCAGCATTGAATCAAAACGCACTGAAGCTGTTGATCTTAATACGTTTGTGAGGCGTTTTGCTGAACAAAATGGTAATCGCCGCATTCAGCTGTAATAGACATGCCAACTTGATGCTCTGCTCACGGATGAGCATACACAACTATTAAGATGATGACCTTACGTGTGTAAATATATTTTTTTCTTTGAGGGGGTCTGCCCCCAAAAAACTGTTTTAAGTCCTGAGAAAGTCAATTAACTAGGCCAGTAGGTAAGGACTTTCCACTGGATAATAACTGAAGTATAAAAGAATGCATGACTGAAGTGATGGAGACCATGTTTGAAGGCAAACAAAAAGAGGAAATAACAGGTCAAATCAAGCAAATCCCCTCTCAGATTCCACAGCAACCAGAAGAACAGAAATACTGGCTGGTGATTTGATTCATCAGCTTTGTGATGGAATAAAAAATGCACAGTGCATTTCCTTAGCTGTGGGTGAGTCCACTGACACCACTGACAATGCTTAGTTGCTGGTGTTCGTGAGTTTGTATGATGAGGCAAAGGGGGAGTTTGTTGAAGATGTGTTGGGCCTGACGAACCTCAGTGGACGCACAAGGGGGAATACATTTATAAAGCAATAATGGGAATGCTGAATGAAAGAGGGTGCAGCTGCCTTTATTCATAACTGTGCAGCTCTTACACTGCGACTCTGAGGGGTCAAGCACAGACACAATAACAATGAAAACGGCTGCATACAGATTATTTTTGTTTTTGCAACCTCGTGTTAAGAATCTTGTTGCAATTGTTTAAAAGTTTGAATGACCGTAATAAACGGACCTTTGTCTTATTGAAACATTTATTTTGGACCTTTAAGATTTGTATTTGAGTACCCCTGCTCTAGTGTGTTGGTTCGGGGCCGTCTCTTACCAATGACGTCACGCATTGTACGCATTGTGATTGGCTGTACGGTAATTTACCCAGGGGTGCTCGGGGGTAAATCACATCTACAGATCATGACAAACCGAATGAAAGCGTGTGAAAATGTTTGTGAAAAACATGTTAAAAAAACATGAAAACGGAGCAATGGCTGTATTGAGAGGCGAAGTCCCTCCCCTTCCGAAAGCCTCCATGGGACCCCGGAAGCGGAAAATTATACATTGAAGTCAATGGAGAGAGAAAGGTTATCTTTTGATCCCGTTTGAATTGTGCCACGAATGACACATATGATGTTTGTCAATTTAAAAGAACATTTTGCAAGTCAAAAAAATAAAAATGTGTCGTAAAACTGTGAAGTTACAATTTTTTTGTGTGAAACCGCTCAGTGAACTACAGGTCTCTGGTCTCGCACAATACGCGTCACCAACATAAAGATGGCCGTCACGTTAGCACATTTCACCACATTCTTTCAGAATGAGAATACAATTATTTTACGAGGTGAAAATCACTACAAGTCTGGGCACGTTGAGAGCTGTACCTATATGAAAGGGGAGTTAGTCGGTTCTGTAAGAGCCAGCATGCGGGACCGGCTTTACAAGGTTTCGGTGAGTAATATGAGTGCAATGTTTAACGTTAATGTCAGCTAGCTAACATTAGCTAACAAGGTACACTAACGTGTTTTGTTTTAGCAACTAGTTTTCTCCTTAAGAACTTCGTGGTCTCTGTGTATGCTGTGGATAACATTAGTGTTCACAAGAACAAGGTACACTCCCGTGTTTTGTTTTAGTTGCTCTTCAGATTGAAGCGGCCAGTTTTATATCGACTATAGTCCAGGGGTGGCCAACCCGCGGCTCTCGAGCCGCATGCGGCTCTTTGCCTAGTTTCATGCGGCTCTTCAGTTCATATCGAATTGTATATGTGTGAGTTTGGGGGAGAGACACTGACTCCTGACTAGTGTTGCACGGTGTACCGATACTTGAAAGGTACCGCGATACCCTGCCGTTAAAAACGTTACTATTCCTCCGTTTCATTAGTATCGGTACTTTAAGAATGACGGGGAAAAGTACTCCGGTGAGAAAGCGCCGTTTAATAAGAGCCGTGTGTGTTCAGCGCTCTGCTTCCACTCCCTGCACTGCAGCCGTGCCTGCAGTCCCGCCCCTCTCAAGCACGCTCAAGTGCCTCCCCTCTCTCGTGCACGCGCTAGCTGCCAGAGCACGTGAGAAAACGAGAAGCATGGCTGCAAGTGGGAGTGCAGCTGCCGCTGCGCCTCAGTTTGTTGACAAAACAGACGCCAGAAGTGACATTTGGAAGTATTTTAGCTATATCTCTGACAGTGAGAGCAAGCCTACGGACACCACGAGGCCTGTCTGTAAGAAATGTATTAATTTTATTTAATACGAATTCTTGTCATTTCTTTTATTTATTGTTCTCATTGTTTAAAAGTGTGTGTTATGGTTATGGTTCTGGTGTGAAATAAAGCACAATAATTACATTTAAGACTGTTTCCCTTTTTTTAAGAAAAGAATCGGAATCGCAATTCTTGACTTGGTATCGAAACCAAAATGTTGGTATCGTGACAACACTAGCTAGCTACTCCTGACAGTTAAACCTGATATTTAGTAGGTCTGTTAAGTATTGAATGCTGATCATTCTGACGTAATTTGGCCGGTCAAAGTTGTTTGGGCTCGGATAAAATCGCTCCGTTACTTTCGTCCCGTGTTACTTTCGTCCCGTGTTACTTTCGTCCCGTGTTACTTTCGTCCCGGCTCTCCCTACGTGTGTATGTGTGGTGTCAGGTGTCAGTATGAGAGGATGACAGCGCGTCTAATTTTGATGTGGCCCAAGAGCCAATCACAATAATACCTGTGATGCAGTGAACCAATCACCTTTGAGGGGGGGAAAACCTATCGTTGATTAAACACTATCCAGTGTTTCCCCTACCATTGTCTTGGAGGGGCGCTGCGCCCCGCCAACGGAGCCCCGTGCCCCCCCCTGAAATTCAAGGTGTTTAAAATATATATATATAATTATTATTTTTTTTAAATATATATATAGCACCAAATTGCAAATAATCTATAACTACTGTCACTTTTAACATTGAACATGTGCTCTTTTATTAAATAAACTAAACACTTTCATTTTAAGTTGTGAGTTTAGTGTTTTTGACCCTAAGAAACACTGATGCATTAATCAATAACAATAATCCACAGCTCCTCTCTCTGCTCCAGAGGATTTAAAAAAAAAATATCCCAATGCCACAAAAATGCATCAGTGACGTGGTTGAAATCTTGTCTCCAGAAAACAAAAAACTGAAACAAGCGGTATCAGTGACTGTGTGTTTGATGTGGCTCTTTGCAGTAAAATAGAAAAAATGTGGCTCTTAACCTCTGACTGGTTGGCCACCCCTGGACTATACTGTATGTGTGATCTCCTTTTTCTCGTTGTGTCATTTGACTTTATTTGCTGTGTGTAGATTCAAGGATTTTGGTTATCTAGGCACAGCTGTGTGTGACTCCCTCTGGTACACTGGTATGTGTTTTCCTAATGTAGAGAGCATTGATTAATTAATAAACTACACACTGAGTCTAGATCCTGACCAAATCCTTTTTTATTGTTGATCAAATGTTTTTCAAAAATGTATTCATACACATTTAGAAAAATACAATGTACAATCACAACCAATACAGCACAAATTACAAAAAATACAGAAAAAACAAACAATAACAACAGACAAGAGGACAAAACTATGGAAAAATAAACCCTCCCACCCCCAGATCCGGACCATCCTTGTATTATTGCTCATTCAATCTATTATAGCATGCTAACAAATGGTACTTACTTTATTTTTACAGATCTGCATGGGAGACGATGGCGCGATGCAGAGCGCTGTCTGTGATTGTGCACAGGAGATGTACAAATGCAGCCACGCTGCAGCATTGGCAATATTTGCCATGTGGCAGATCAGCTCCACAGATGTTGAGTGCCAGTGGAGGAAGCCTGGCACTTCCAAAGTAGTCCAGCCGGTGTCTCAACTTTACCAACAGCGAGAGGAGACATACAACCCACTGGCCAGAGACATCGCCAACTGTCAACTGGGGGGTTGTAAACGAAGCCGAAGGGGTGAAGGCTTTTGTGGAGGCCTATCAAGTGACAGTGTTCGAATCGAGTCTGGTCTCTTTGTGAGTGAGTCGGGTGTTTTGGGAGCATCACCCGATGGACTTGTGGAGCCATCTGTCCTGCTGGAGGTGAAGTGTCCACACAGCCAGAGGAACATGACCATCGCGGAGGCAGTTTAGTTACCATCCTTCTGTCTCCGTGAGGAGGGTGGGTCATATATTCTCAAGGAGAATCACCCATACTGGCACCAGGTCCAAGGGCAGCTGCATATCACAGACCGGAGTCTCTGCTACTTTGTTGTGTGGACCACGAAGGAGGCGATCATCATCCCCATCCCCAAAGACCCTGCATGGCATGGAAATCTCCTCCTCCTGGAACAATTCTACACCCAGCATATGCTCCCTGTGTTGGCCAGTAGAGAGGAGGACATTTCAATAAACATACTCTTAACACCCTCGGACTCTGCGTTGTGTTTCGTATGTGTGATAGGGTGTTATGCAGAGGGGAGGAAAACAGGACACAGCAGATTGGGATTGTGGTGGAGATGCTGAGCAGTTATTTAATTGTTGCATGTAATTATTATTATACTGCGTGCTTCTTAGTTATTCCATCTTTTGCTGTAACATGGATCTGTATGTAACTCTATATTTACTTGTTATCTAACACACTTCCTTCTACATCATCATTATACATGATGGTGTATATAGGATATATATATTTGTATACATATCTGTAAATTGTATAATTTTATTTAAACGTCTTTTTGATCTCTCAAACTGAGTAAGATTGACAATAAAGTTGACTTTGAAAAATATATATATTCTTTATGAAAATAGTTGACTGTTGTCAAATGAATCCAAATGAAACGTTGGACTGAACTACAACTACGCCTTTAAATCTCTACGGACTGTTTTTCAGTGGGATGGCAAGTTCCTATCTTTAAACATTTTTTATTTTTTTTTCTCAGAACAGATTTGATTTTCTGAAGTTAATTTAACTTTGCCGACCATGTAAGGTCATCATTAAAAGGTACAATCAATTTGTTTATGGTTGACTAAAATAATGAAAAACATTCATTTGGATAATTTACTGACAGAATAAGAAACTCAATGATGCTCTACTCACCTGTTCCTTTTTTATAAAGTGAAACAGTTGAAACGATAGGTTTTAGTAAACTTAAAAACAACCTTCTCCAAAAGCTATCAAGGAATATACCGAATACTTGTTTTAGAACTTTATTACATATTTTTATATAAATAGTTTGAATGATCCATAATTGACAGAAGCTTGTGTTTACACTGACCTGTTACTCATATATTAATGTCTTTGTAACTTCAGTAAACCACTACCTCACTCATTTCTTTCATTCATCACGGTTCAGTAAACTAAGGGATACATGAACCAGTTTAATCATTATAATAACGTAGGATTGCAACTCTTTGAAAATGTAGGTGGCTCTTAAAAGAGCCGTTGTGTTTGGGTGTGCTGGTCTCAGGTCAGTCTAAGCCCTCTCTCCGCAGATGCGGCGGGCCAGCTGGATGTCCTTGGGCATGATGGTGACCCTCTTTGCTTGGTTCATCTTACTGGGGGGCAGCTACATGGATGTCGGTGCAGTCCACAATCATTGTGCAGTTGAAGGCAGAATGAATTTATTATTGACTCCGAATGAAGCACAACTTCATGTCATACAATACAATGAATTTATTTGTAATTGTGTAAAAAAATATGAGCATTGATTAGCAAGCAGGACCTGCAGGAACAGAGAATGGTGATGGATGGAGCTGGGAAGAGAGAAGAATAAAGAAAACAGATCAACTTTATTATCGGATATTAAAAATTCAATTTCAAAACAAAAACAAAACAAGTTGTTACTTAAACTACAGTTTTCTAGTATGTAAAGATGATTTCACATGACCTATGCAAAATATCACACTCAATACATGTGTGTCTCTGGGGGGTGCATTGTGCCTTTGATGTATATAAATAATATACCATAACCAAATACTATTACGTACAGTGGAAATCAGGTTGCCAGAGCAGGTCAGTGTGCATGTTCCTCAACGTCTCAGCAGTTACAGGTGAGGTAAAGAAAATAAAAGAGAAAAAGGGCAGTAACAACACTTTAAAGTAACAACACTTTGAATAATTATCTCTTCTAACAATTTTCTCTCAATAAGCACACAACGACTGTCTTTCCAACAAACAGATTGTCATCACAATGAAACACGTCCAGAAGAATGTCATGCAAAGCTCCCTGCCTGCCTTCGACTCTCCCTGAACTGCTTCCTTTCACCCGGTGGAGGGCGCAGTAGGCTACTCTTCAAATGTTTCACGAAATACTTACCATCATGTTTGGTTACTGTTTAACATTTTGGTTTACTTCATGTAATAAAACAATAACTTCATGGTAAGGCTACTAAAAATGACAAGGCTAAGTAATGTAATGCTAACTAACGTGCTCGCTACTCGTCGCTACTAGCTAGGTAGCTAACTTGACTATGCACATGAACATGCACAACATGTATATTACCTATGATATTACCTGATATGTCTGATCCAGCTACTCCTGGTCCTTTCATCAGACGGGAATCGATAGAAGGAGCAAGTGGTATGATCACTTTTATGACTACAACCTGGTACAAAGCACACAGGCATCTTGTAAAAGTGAATTTATTTTTAGCGATCTATAATTTATTGGAGGGAATAAATCAGTTATGAGATCTTCTTCTTCTTCGCTTTAATTACGAGTCTTATTATAAATCACCGAGCATGCCTGTGACATCACTTACGCGACCCAGAATGGGATTTGGGATTTGTAGTCTTTGTAGTAGCGTATTTTTCATAGTCTTATATTTCAGCAGTTTTACGACAAAATGTGACTTTTTTGACATGGAAATGATTGTTTAAGATTGACAAACATCATATGTGTAGTTCGTGGCACAATTCAAACGGGATCAAAAGATATGTATTCTCTCTCCATTGAATTCAATGTACATTTTTCGCTTCCGGGGTCCCATGGTCCAGAAGTAGATGGGCGTGACTTCGCCTCTCCATGCCATTGGCTGTACGGCAACTCAAGAGCACCATCATACACGGTCAAATTCCGAACATTTAAACATAGCCTACACTTTATTCTTGTCCGTTATTATATGTAGAATATATTTATTTTTTCTCTGTGATGTTGTTTCCATAGCATCCTTTTCCGTTTCACAGAACACAAATTGGGTTATTTACATAATTATGTTTACACTACTACTCCCATACTCCTAGCGTGTGGCTGCGATGCTAGCTTTGTGGCTAGCGGTTAGCATTTTAAATGGAAATATACATCGAAACATCATGTTTCAGTAAAAAGAAGGCCCCACTGATCATCTACTCTCTGAGACAATTCCAGGGATGCCTGACTTGAGTTTCTAGCACCAGGGAAAGTGGACAAAAGTGCCCCAGGTCAGCCTCTTAATTTACCCAGGGCCTAGTGCTTGGCTTTGGGCATGAACATTCAGGAAACTCCCCTGAGTGTTTTATAGACAGCGTGGGTAAATTACCGTACAGCCAATCACAATGCGTGACGTCATTACGTCGTGACGTCACTGGTAAGAGACGGACCCCGAACACATCGTGTACCCCGAACCAGAGCCATATAATAGAAGAGTTACGACAACGGAAGTCCAAAAACGGTTATCGTCACGTGGTTCATGTAGACTAGTGATGGGAATTCCGGCTCTTCTTGGTGAGCCGGATCATTTGGCTCGGCTCACCAAGAAGAGCCGGCTCTTTCGGCTCCCAAACGGCTCTTCAGTTTACCACATATTATACCTTTTAATTAAATCAAATGTAGCCCTGTTTTGACTAATGATTTATATGTGTACACATATATCACTTAAATTATTCAATACATCCTTTGTACTGAAGTATTCAAAAGTAAAAATTACATGTTTAATATAAATGATTTGCTGTGGCCAATTGTTTTCATTGCATTTACAGACCCGTGTAACTCTCTGATACCACCCAATGAATGCATTGACTTGCTTGTAGAACCACGCTACACAAAACATATAGCAACACCTACAAAAACTATTTTAAAAAGGGGCTACTGTATCGACCTATATAAAGTATATAAATATAGTTTTTTTTTCAAAATACCAAAAATACCCTGCATTTTAGCCATGCCTCATTTCGCTCTATTTGCTCTTTCCAGCGCTGTTTTTGCAGGGGGCTGATTCTGTGAGCTGCAGCTGACCACGCCCCCCTGCAGGAGCGGGGAGCGTGCTTTGAGATCAGCTGCTGGGCTCTCAGAAGAGGGGGAGAAAAAGAGATCTCCGACCTCCGTGTTTTATTCTTATAGAAGTAAGAAGAGAAGTAATGGGGCAGAAACCCTCCTTTTTACGCAGCGGTCCAGACATAGACATCAAACGGCGACACATATTCAGTTGCCAGTTACTTTGGCATTAGGGCAGGGATATCTAGATACTTTCCCAGGTTTGACATAATGAATTGTGCTACTTTTAAAGCAAGCAACGATGTTTTCAAATCTGTAATCAAAAAGCTCCTCAAAAACACTATTGAAGCAGTTCCTGCCGTTGTTACGTTAGTTCAAACAGTAACAATGGACTACTTTTCTTAGTAGTCATACATAGGCCTACAACTATTTTTTAAATCAATAAAATCATTTTCTAAATCCATAGAAGCATTTCAATTAATATTGGGAGTCATGTCGTTACTTTGTTGAGAATGTGGCCATGTGTAATAAGCGGGATAATGTGCACATTATGCAAAAACAAAAAACGGCTCGTTCACGGGCGAGAGCCGGCTTGTGCGCGACCGACACATCACTAATGTAGACGAGGATCGTTCCCCGGAAATTCATGGCGGGCAATGTGAATGCATTGATAACAGGAGATAGAACTACGATTTTTGGTAATTATTAGTGATTAAAGGTTTTGATTTGCAATATTTATACAACAAATCGATATGTGTATGTATTTACATCAATATGTTTTAAAAAATAAAATAGAATTTGCTAATATTAAGTGATAATATTAGGATTAATGTGAACAACTAGTTTACATGTTAGGCTAACAGTGCCTTGGTTAAAGAGCCTGTTGCTGTTTATTTATAGCTTTGAATTCTTTAAAACCAATATTATCTTCTTAAACTTGTATGGTAGTCAGGAGCATCACTTTCTAATGTTTATTGATATATTTAGAGGGAGGGGATCTAAAGTTATGCTTTAAAATTCAGATTAGATTAATGTCTACCATTTTCTTAAATTCATGGTAGTTTCAGTAATCCCATGGTAATTGAGGACACAAGTTATCTAAATGACTAATGTCATCTTTATGGCTTTCAGAAAGGACAGGAGACCGACAGGTGACTATCAAAGGACTAGCAGCAGCAGCATGATGATGATGATAAATGTGTTGTTTTAGGAACATCCATTGCAAATACATGGAATTCAATAAACATTGAATAGCATATCATGCAGTTTGTCTGTGCCTTTTCTTCCGTGTTGTCCTGGTTTGCCTCCTAGTCGCCACCATGGTTTGCTGTGCTGCCTGGGGATGCTCAAATCGCTCCGAGAAAGGAGTACGAATGTACGGCTTCCCCACTGACACAGAGCGGAGGAAAAAATGGCTGGCTCAAGTCAGCAGGAGCAATTTCACAACCAACAGCAAAAAAATATGTGAGGTAATTATATACAAACACAGCATTTGCACTTTTTCACAAAATGAAAACCACACCATTGGGAAAGCTTAATGTTTTGTTTAATACAAAAAAACAGGGAAAGGCTTGAAAAACACAGAGTTGAGACTCAGGGTGCAGGGTGAGGGTCTCAGTGCAGGTATTCAGGCTCCATTGAATCCCCCTCTGGTTCTTGTGCTGAAAGAGGGATAAACAGACAGGAGAAAGGGTTATACACACCTATATAGCACACCTATTGGATGGGAAATTGCCTTGGGGAGATAAGGTGTGGTCTTTGTTCCCAACTGAAGTTATGGAACTTTATTATTTGTGAGTTTAACAAAGTATGACAAATGGCATCAGTAACAGATGTGATATGAATTTCTATAAAGTTGTCTCACATTCTTGGTCATATTTTATATACAGTATGTAATGAGTATAACATGTCCAGTAAGTATAAAGTGTTTCCTAATACTGTGTATTCAACCACTATGGAATATGTATGTGGGCAGACAAGATTCAGACACAGTTGTTCTGTGTGTGAAGTAACCTCAAGTCACTCCGCAGGCACATTTTGATGCAGACTAGTTTGTGAAGACAAAAAAGGGCAAGACTAGGCTGAGAGCAGAGGCTATACCCACCACCTTCGTGCATCGCCCTGTGGTCAAAAAGAGAAGGGCCCCTGCACCACAATTCACCCCGGGACCTGTATCTACAAAGCCCATAGCTCATGATCACAGCTATAGTGTGAACGGTGACACAGGTATAATAAGTATGAACTCTTAGTAACAAAAGTAATATTTGTAATTTTTAAGTGGTATAATATTTTAAATGTTCGAAAATGTACAGTGCCATGTCTTCTACTTACATTAGTCTCAAAGATTGAGGGAAGAAGGGATGAGGAGACTGAGAGAAAGGAAAGTGAGGGTGAAGAAATAGAGGACATGACTAGTGAGGAGAGACAGGGAGGGCGGACACCACCCACTCAGCAGCCAGTCAGCATACGAGGGAACCAGCAGCCAGTCAGCATACGAGGGAACCAGCAGCCAGTCAAACAGATCTATTACAACAATTAAGGAGAAAATTAAAGAGCCAAGAAGGAATCACCAAAAAAGCAAAGGCTGCACTAAGAAAAATCAGGAAGGAAAATGCAGCTCTCAAGAAAACAATGAAAATTAGGGACAAGAAATATAAGAAAACGTTTTCAAAAGACCAACTGAAGGCATTAGGCAGACTCACCACAAAGGGGATGAAATGGAGCAATGAGACAATTAAGAAGGCTTTAAAAATTCGCTTTGCGAGCGGACCAACGGGTTACAAAACTCTGCAGGAATTGAAGATTCCCCTTCCAGGAATAAGGACACTGCAAAGAAGGATGCAATCTGTTTGAGCCTGGTGTGTTGACAGAGGTCTTTGATTTCCTAAAATTGAAGGCAGATAGATTGACAGACCTTGAAAGGGAGTGTGTGATGTCTTGGATGACAGAAAAAAAATAAAATTAAAAGATGGCCATTTTGGAAGCAAGAGCCAATCCAAAAAGGTGAAAAGGAACAACAGCAGCCAAGCTACCACATCCAGCAACCCCCAAACAGATCCACAGCTGCAATCATTTCCATTAGCCGTTGCAATGGAAATATTTGGACTAAACATTGCTCTTCCACCTGCCAGCACCCAGCTAACATCACTGACCCTCCACCCGTAACATCACTGACCCTCCACCTGCCAACATCACTGCCCTCCACCTGCCAACACCCAGCCAGAGGAGCGCAAACAACAAAAACAAGCAAGGTGTCCCGTCATGTACCTGGAAGTTTGGGTTGGCAAAATGGAGTAAGAGAGGGACTTGAAAAACCTTGGTGGCTCTCTACTCATGTTGTTACAGTTGTCTTGGTTACAGCTCTCAAGTTTTTTTTTGTGCCATTTCCACATCTTTAGAAAATATGAAATAAAACATTGAAGTGAAATCAACCTCTTCTCTGGAGAACAAACTTTGATTTCTCTGTCTTGTGAGTTTGCAGTCTTGCAGTTTTGCTCCTCCACCTGTAACATCACTGCCCCTCCACCTGCCATACAGTAGGTTACTAACAAGATTACTTATATAATACAGTGATATAATACATGTTTAGTATGCTTACTTATATAAAACAGTATTATTAAACTTACCTTGTGTTTTCACTCTCACTTAAGTTCCTCTCCCTTTGCCATCAATCCAAAATCAGCTGAGCTGCAACATTATACACACAGGTAATAATCAACAGGACACAATATGGCTCCGCTAAAAACACTCACTCTTACACGCACCAAAGTTATATTTATCTAATATTTAACTCCCTCCACCCCCGCATACAATCCCGTTTAGAAGCCCCTCTTCTCTAATTCAACAACGTTGGACGAAATGACATTAAGAGAACGGAATTTACAATTAAAAGGCTGTTCAACGTCTGTTGCTAACTTGCTTCGGTATCCTAGCTTAATCTGTTATCTGTAAACGTTCCCTAAATCTACTAATTTAGGGATAATCCACTGACATCCTTTAATACACATGTTAATTTGAATCAGATGTACTGATAATATCCGCAATATAAATCTTTAAACTTCTTCTTACCTTTAAAAGTCGGCCACGAACGGTCTATTATGCTGCAACTCTACAGCTCTGCTAGCCTTGGCGCTAACTTCCGGGGAACGATTGAGAGGCTCCACGATCCGCCATTGCTGTAAAAAAGTGGTCCATTGGAGTGAACGGAGATGTCGTAACTCTTCTATTATATGGCTCTGCCCCGAACACATCGTGTACCGACACCGGCTCTACCCCACAGTTTGCCGCTTGATTCTGTTAGGGTGAGTGAAGCAGGCAGGACCCAAATGCAGAATAAACAGAAAAAAATACCTTTATTTCAAGGTTTTAAGGAACAAACACAACACTACCTCGTGAACACGGTCAACGACAAACAATGAACCAACAATGACAGACAGAAAAACCAGAACTTAAATACACACAAGACTAATCACACAAACAAGACGCAGGTGAGGAGGGAGGAGAAAACAAAGGGGCACCAGGTGAACACAATCGGGTAATCAGGTAGGAGGGAAAACAGACAGAAAGCAGGCAAGACAGGGGGTGAAGACTCTTTAAAATAAAACATGAAACCAAAGACAGAAAAAGACAAGACAAAACACAACACAGATCGATCGTGACACAGAAAAGCAACAGCAGCATTTTGTGTGTGTCCTCTAACTGCACTGTACATACAAACCCATTTCCCTCTCTTTTACAACACTTTTCTAGCTAACTCTCCAAACAGTGTACAGAGAAAGATGTGGCTCTTCATACACTCCATGCCATTACCGAGAGCACCTACCCTGCACTCACAGTATTTTTAGCCCTCTTCATTAGGGGGGGTAGATAACCCTCTAATCTAACCCTGTGTATCATCATAGCTCCCACAGCATAAGCAGGTGTCACCCACTGTTCACCCACACAGCTGTAACTGACATTATACTTTGTGAATTTACTCCCCGAACTGCTGTGTAAGTCATTTCCTGCCGGCGGGGCTCCACTTGGACTGTTGTTTTTCTGATGGAGCGTTGTTATCAGGGCTTCTGGGTCAGAGTGGTGTAGATGGATGTTAAGATCAGAATGTCATGTGACATAGGCTGAACTGATACGTGTGAACGATAACCCATGTGACCTGTCCACCCCCACTGCTTCCCTCCCATCATTTCACACTCACTGAAAGGCTCGCCCTTATATATCGCATTGTCTGTTTGTTTTTTTAAAACACCTTTTCGACCTTAAAGCTTACAGGGGTGTAATTTGGGGGTTTTAATGAATGAAAGTACTTTACCAAGTGAATGATTCATTGGTGTTTAAGATGAAAAATAAGCAGTTTAAATGTATTCGCTTCAGTATTGTGAAGAAAATGTATAGAGAAAATTATAACATTTATTATAGTAACATTTATATCCTCACAAAGTTAAGTACATTTAAATGTGTACTTGCAATAGAGTTGGATTTACAGCACTACAATACACTTGAAAATTAAGCCTTACATTTAAGCTTTTTTCTAACATTATATTTTTAAACTCCCACTGCCATTTTGATTACACTTTGCGTAATCCTTAAATATAACACATCACATTGTAAATGCTAACATGCTGATGTTAAGCATGTTTACTATGTTCATTGATTGTATTTAGTGAGTTTCACACTAACATTTTATTTGAACTGTGTGGGAACACAACATTTTTTACCAACATTTGTAACACTCCCTATATATTTATAGTTACAGTATATACTATATATATATATATATGCATGTGTGTATATGTTGAGATATTTCTCAGGATAAGTGAACACTTTGAACTGCTTGTAGCACTAAAGAAAGAGACAGAACAACACCATAACCATCAGGATTCATCCTCCTGGAACTATACATATCTGTACTGAAATGTATTGCAAGTCATTCAATGCTGCTTGATATATTAAGATAAGATAAGATAGGTGGGCCGTCATTGATCCCCATGAGGAAATTCAGGTGTTACAGTAGCAACAGAATAAGAGAGAAATGCAGGACATTACAGAAGATAATTCACACTGGGATAATACGAATAAGCAAACCTGTTGTAGTCTGGACTAAAGTGGTAGACCATCTGACATTGCCATCTGTAGCTTGCATGCCTAAACATTTTGTTGAGGTTTTATGCATACCCATGGATGGCTAGAAATCTACACATTAGCTGCAAACAAACATCCTCATTAGGGAAAGAGAAATTAGCTTGCTGAACTCCCAAAATGTAGTTTAGTTTAGTTTAGTTTATTTATTTATAGTGTCGTGGACAGTCCCCATCGATGAACTGTCACAAAAACAGTAAATGGCTAATTTCCAGCTGTTGTCCCCGGCCAGATGGTAATAGACACCCTTAAAATTACAATATATCAACAGCATTAGTTATAAGAAAATATATAAAATAAAAAGGAGGAAAGAGGATAAAAGAGAACAATAAACAACACACGTTACTATATACAGTACATGTCACATATAGCACATCACAATCACATCACAGAAATGAGCCAGAGTGTGATAATTCCTGCTCTTCTTCCAAAGATCAAGACGTGCATGATCTTTGGAAGAAGCGTTAAAGGGGCAAGGCACCAGAGCTTTTGTTCTGGCCCTATTCTTCTGATAGTTCCTCTGATGCTGGTTGCATAAACGCAGATTGTATAAAGGTCACTTTGCATGCATAAAAACTCCCACTTCCAGTTAGAAACAAAATAGACACAGCCACAAAAGGATTTTGATTCATTGAAATGCTCTCAAACAGACACACACGGTCACATGAAGCGTTATGTCCTAATGGTTTCTGATGTTCTCAGTAATGAGCTACAGAAAAAAGGCAGCTCCAGATAAATGAGCGAGTTGATGAGAATGTGTGTCGGCTACCTATAGAGTTATGTAATATGGTCAAGGAGAAGAACTCTGATTGAAAACAAATTCAGAGTTGTTGAAGGAATGAACCTGCATCAATGTGTTTGCTTATGACACATGAAGGGAAATGCAGCAATGTGTAGGATTCTCATCGAAATCCTCCCTCTCAAGTATTTAATCCGACTTATCCTACAACTGACAGGTGATTGCATCACTCCTGTGGTTTAGTAAGGTCATTTAAAGGAGGTGACTGCAATCATGGAGCATCCCTCCCAAACACGGGCCATGTAGAGTGGGAAAAGAGGCAGTACCTCAGGGGACGAATAAGAGTGATGGCTCAATGAAGACTGTCTAATTGAGCTGCTACAATGAGAGATGTTCAGAAGAGGTTTAACTGACATTGTTTGATGAGCTTATGGCAAGACATTTGAGTATTTATTCCATATCCTTGATATCAGAGATGGCAGCTGCCTACACTAGTTGGTTCTTTGATTTCACTTGATTGATAAATATGGTCACACTAGTTTGGCACTCTGCTTTACTAGTTCAATAAAACATTGTACTAGTCACTCTTTTTAAGCAACTAGTGGCACTTTTGTCCGACTAGTTACCACATAAGCCTTACTAGTGACGCCAGGAGCAGCACTATAGCACCAAAGTACCAACATGTAAGCTTTTTGATGAACAAGTGGCCCTCTGACCGTACTAGTGACACTTATGGCAAGCCATTTAAGTATTTATTCCATATCCTTGATATCAGACGGCTATGGGATGGCATGTACAACAAGAAGAAGTTATTTTGGATAAAAAACAACAAGTAGAACTCCAAAAATGAATGAGAGGAAGCATTGGTTATATTGTTTATCTAAATAAAGCACTTTGACAAATGGAATCCATTTAGGGAGAGTAAGAAATGGGTTGGATAACACATCTTGTTTTGTGTGCGCTTTGGCAAAGGCATACGCACAGAGAAAGAAAGAGAGAGAGATATATAAAGAGAGAGAGATATATAAAGAGAGAGAGAGAGAGAGAGAGAGAGAGAGAGAGAGAGAGAGAGAGAGAGAGAGAGAGAGAGAGAGTGAATGAGAGAGGGAGGGAGATGGACCTCCTCCGGGCGTCTCGTTACTAATTTGTCATCCAGTTTTCTTGCGCACCGGCTTTGGATACCTCTGACTTCTCCATGTGCCAGATTCTTGCCTGAAACCTTAACATGGATCTACTTCCCTACTATGCTTTTGGTGGTTTTAACGACTCAGTCTCCATAACTCCTTTCAATTTGACGGTAACAGAGGATCCTCTGCGCGTTCACTCGTACAGCAACGAGACCAACAGCAGGGCTGCAGTCATTGCCGTCTGTATCACGGCTCTCTACTCTGTCATCTGCGTGGTAGGACTGCTGGGAAACGTGCTAGTGATGTACGGGGTGGTCAGGTAAGAAATAAATGATTGAACAAAGAGCCAGAAACTATTTAGTAAAACACACAAAAAACCTTCAAGGGGGAGAGGAAATAATGGGGTATTCGTGATTTAGTGGAAGATTACAGCTCTAACCCACACACACACACACACACACACACCACACACACACACACACACACACACACACACACACACACACACACACACACACACACACACACACACACACACACACACACACACACACACACACACACACACACACACACACACACACACACACACACACACACACACACACACACACACACACACACACACACACACACACACACACACACACACACACACACAGAGAGACTCTGACTCCTACACTAAATAGGGAGGGGGGTTGAGGGGTGAGCTACAGTTTTGCGTTGAAATTACTTGATTGTACAAATGACTCCTGTCAGGATTGATAAGCAGGTAGTTAATCGCCATGGAAATTAGGCTGCATGTTGAACCCTGACCTGCACAGCGACGACTGCGGCACTGATTCATGTTCTCAAGATTCCCAGGATTCATGTCATGTTGATTTGTTGCTGAACTAATGCAGCTTAAATGAGATTGCAATGGAGTGATGGTCCGACCTCCACTGTCAATCAATCATCTCACTTAACTGCTCACTGTGTTAAAATATATGAGTTTCTGTACCGTTTTACAATTCAGAATAATGAGAGAAACAGAGAATACAAACAACATCCGGCCCACTCTCTCCTTGGTAAAGCAATTACCTTCAGCCTGTATGCTGTGATAAATCTCTTTACATGGGAGAGTAAGATAAAAGGGAAGACATGTCTTTGTCTTCCCTCATCCTCAGAGCTTGTTGCTCCATTTAATTAAATATGACCAACTACTGTCATATTGTGGACTCATGTGGATGAATTAATATTTAATTGGCCACTGGTTAAAGAAAAGAAACACACTATACACACTTTGAATCTGAAAATTAAAACTGAAGATTTCTCAGCAGGCAAGGACTCATTGTGCATTTTAATGGAGGCTAACAGACACTTTGGATCTCATGCATTTAGGGTTGTTCCCTGTAAAACATTAAGCATCTTTATTTGTTATTTGAGTGGAAATAGGAGATCATTGGTTTGAGAGAGGAAATGGATTAGACCAAAACAAAACATAAACTGGTTTCAAACCTTGATGGAAGTCGTGAGTCATCCAGAAACAGCAGCAGACAAACCTTGGAAAAAAATAATACAATCTCCTCCATCTAACAACATTTCCCGTGGACTCTGCGTCAGAATCAGTAACACGTACCACATGCTTCTTTCAACCATCCAGGTATATCAAGATGAAGACCGCCACCAACATCTACATCTTCAACTTGGCTCTCGCCGACGCCCTCGCCACCAGTACCCTCCCCTTCCAGAGCGCCAAGTACCTGATGGGCACGTGGCCCTTTGGGGAGGTGTTGTGTAAAGTGGTGATCGCCATCGACTACTACAACATGTTCACCAGCATCTTCACGCTCACCATGATGAGCGTGGACCGCTACATCGCCGTCTGTCATCCCGTGAGGGCCCTGGACTTCCGCACGCCTGCCAAAGCCAAGCTCATCAACGTCTGCATCTGGATCCTCTCCTCTGCCGTTGGAGTGCCTGTGATGGTCATGGCTGTTATCAGGATGAAACCTGAAGGTGAAAGATTTTTTACTCATTAAGAAGAACATTTCCACATTTAGTCAAATTACTTTGGCCACAGCTGGGCTGAGGAAACAGCTGTAAACCTTTTCAAACACCTATTTACACATCCAGCTGTTACAGTACAACATTATGATTCACTTTAAAGGTCACCTTTTGTGCATGTATTTTATATTATTATTATGTTAAGGGATTCTGAAAGTTTCAAGAAAAAAGATTCGCTCTCTTTTTGTCCTGATCCATATGCCCCTTTCACACATTACATTGCATTTAGCTGACGCTTTTATCCAAAGCGACTTACAATAAGTACATTCGACCAGGAAGACACAACCTTGAAGAACACAGAATCATATAAGTACATCAGGTTTCATAGAGCCAAAACATTTCAAGTGCTACTCAACTGGCTTTAGATAAGCCAGTCCTTTATTAGTATATAAGTGCTTTGTTAATAGTTATATCGCTCGAAGTGGAGTCGAAAGAGATGAGTTTTCAGTCTGCGCCGGAAGATGTGCAAGCTATCTGCTGTGGGGAGCTCATTCCACCATCTTGGAGCCAGGATAGCAAACCCACGTGTTTTTGCTGATGGAAACTTGGGTCCCCCTCGCAGCGAGGGCGCAGCGAGTCGTTTGGCTGATGCAGAGCGTAGTGCACGCGCTGGGGTGTACGGTTTAACCATGTCCTGGATGTACGAAGGGCCAGATCCATTCGCGGTAAGCAAGTACCAGTGTCTTGAAGTGGATTCTAGCAGTTACCGGAAGCCAGTGAAGGGAGCGGAGGAGCGGAGTGGTGTGGGAGAATTTAGGAAGGTTGAAGACCAGACGAGCCGCTGCATTCTGGATGAGCTGCAGAGGTCGGATGACACATGCAGGTAGACCAGCCAGGAGGGAGTTGCAGTAGTATAGGCGTGAGATGACGAGAGCCTGGACCAGAACCTGCGTCGCTTTCTGTGTCAGCTGGGGACGTATCTTCCTGATGTTGTAAAGCGTGTATCTGCAGCAACGGGTTGTGGCAGCTATGTTTGCAGTGAAGGACAGGTTGTTATCTAGGGTCACACCCAGATTCCTTGCAGTCTGAGTCGGGGAAACAACAGAGGTGCCGATGTTGATTGTTAGGTCAAGAGTGGGACAATCTTTTCCCGGAAGGAAGAGCAGCTCAGTCTTGTCAAGGTTTAGCTTGAGGTGATGAGCAGACATCCACTGAGAGATGTCAGCTAGACAAGCAGAGATGCGTGCGACGACCTGGGTCTCTGAGCTGGGAAAGGACAGAATTAATTGGGTGTCGTCAGCGTAGCAGTGGTATGAAAAACCATGCGGGCTAATGACTGATCCGAGTGAGTTTGTGTACAGGGAGAAGAGGAGGGGACCAAGAACAGAGCCCTGAGGGACCCCTGTAGTTAATTGACAAGGGTGGGACTCAGACCCTCTCCAAGTCACCCTGTAGGTACGGTCTTTCAGGTATGAGGTGAGGAGGGAAAGCGCAGAGCCTGAAACTCCAAGTTTTTGGAGAGTGCGAAGGAGGATCTGATGATTCACTGTGTCGAATGCAGCAGACAGGTCCAACAGGATGATGACAGAGGAGAAGGATGCAGTTTTGGCAGTGTGCAGTTCCTCCGTGACAGCAATGAGAGCAGTTTCTGTGGAGTGACCTGCCTTGAAACCAGACTGGTGCGGATCCAGAAGGTTATTCTGATGGAGATAACAGGAGAGTTGTTTAAAGACAGCGCGTTCAAGTGATTTAGACAGGAACGGGAGGAGAGAGACAGGCCTGTAGTTTATAACATCAGACGGGTTGAGAGTAGGTTTCTTTAGGAGAGGGTTTACTCTTGCCTCCTTGAGACTGTTTGGAAAGTGACCAGAAGTTAGAGAAGTGTTGATGAAATGGGTGAGAAACGGTAGAATATCAGGAGCGATAGTCTGAAGGAGGTTTGAAGGGATAGGGTCCAGAGGACAGGTGGTAGGGCGGGCAGAGGTAATGAGGGTAAGAACCTCACTTGGAGAGAGAGGGGAAAAGGAGGTTAGTGTGTTGGTGGAAGGAGGGTCTGGTGACCCAGCGGTGAGTAAAGGTGAGTCAGAAAAAGAAGAGCGAATATCATCAACCTTTTTTTCAAAGTGGGTAACAAAGTCGCTTGACAGAAGTGAAGAGGGGGAGGGGCTTTTGGAGGGTCCAAGAGGGTGGAGAAGATGGAGAATAGTTTTTTAGGATTTTTCACACCAACGCGGTTCGGAGCTAGAGCCTGATAAGCACCGTTATTTCTTGTTCACACCGCAGCGGAGCCGGCTCTTTTCCCCGAAAACCAGTTCTTACCAAGCTCTAAAAAATTCGGTCTAGAAGCAAGAACCGCATATGTCACACTTACATCGGAGGCGGGGGCGGGATCAACCTCCTGAACAACAACAAAAAGCCCACGTTTTCTCCAGTTTGTACACAGCGAAAACCCCAAACTTAAACTGTGGACCAGATTTGTAACAAACTGAAAAAAGTGAAGAAGGATTATCGGGACCAAAAGTGAGACCAGCAGACCAGCGGTCGTCCGAAAACAAGTCCACATTATGACTTGCTAGACTCTGTCAAAGAACATTTGAAAGTCGCTTGCGACGAATGGAAAGTTCGTGGTGAAGTCGTCCTGTTATTTCCATTTGGTTTCGACAAAGCAAAACGAGCAGCATTTCAATACAATCGGCCATTGTTGTTGTTGTCGATGTGAGGGGTTTCCGCGCGGTTTGGCTTTATGAAGCAGGCACGGAAATGGCAACGTCATGGCGCAAATTATGACTCAATGACGCAGCACCACTCGGGCTCTGGGCGGTGTGAACAAAATGGGGGCTGACAAGAAAAACCGGTTCCGAACCAGAAGAGCGCAAGCACGGAGCTAGAACGGGAACCGCGTTGGTGAGAAAGGGGCATTGTATAAAAACCTGTCTGAAAATGAGCTGATCAGATTTTGGCCACTTTATGATGTCATAATGGTTTTTTGGGTTGTGTAACCATTAGCCAATAACCAACCAAGGTAACTCCTCGAGCATAAAATATATCTAAAGGAGCATATTGAATAGAATATGGTAATATAAAAAAATTAAAATAAAAGGTTAAGAGCATAAAAGGAGTGGCACCTTATTTTCATCTAAAGTAACAGACAGAGAATCAGCACTTTTGAAACAGGGCTGAAACAGAAGGGTTTATGGGATGCTACAATGCATGATCTGTTTGGTATTTGGAGCCAAACACTTCAGAGACATGTTTTGCATAAAACTGAGAACTACAATATATTGATGAAAAAGAGTATAATAGGAGACCTTTAAGTTCTGTTTCCCGCTCCTTGACAAATGTAGGTGGAAGTTTCACTCTTTTTTTGTTGTAGTAGCCGCCAGGTCCTGAGGAAAACATCAGGCTCCTTAGCTGCTAAATGCTGAACATTACACCTTTGTGCACACGTTATTTATCTCCTTATTTCGGCGAGTAATCAGGTCGTAAAAAAGAACATTTGAGCTGGGTTATTAACTTGAATTGGCCTTTTCACATGGCCCTCTGTTAAACCTCTAATTGTTTTAATTCCTCAGGAAACACTGCCTGCGAACTCAGATTCCCCAATCCTGACTGGTACTGGGAGACGGTGCTGAAGATCTGCGTGTTTATCTTCGCCTTCGTGGTCCCCGTCCTGGTCATCACCATCTGCTACGGTCTGATGATCCTGCGGCTCAAGAGCGTCCGTCTGCTCTCCGGCTCCAAGGAGAAGGACAGGACCATGCGGCGGATCACCCGCATGGTCCTGGTGGTCGTGGCAGCCTTCATCATCTGCTGGACTCCCATCCAGCTCTTCATCATTGTCAAGACCATGGTGAAAACTGACAACACAAACCTATGGGTGATTGCCTGCTGGCACCTGTGCATCGCGCTGGGCTACACCAACAGCAGTCTCAACCCTGTGCTTTACGCCTTCCTGGACGAGAATTTTAAAAGGTGCTTCAGGGATTTCTGCCTGCCCTATCGCTCCCGACTGGAGCAGAGCAGTTTCTCCAGGGCACGCAACAGCACCAAGGAGCCCGTGTCTGTTTGTGCTCCTGCGACGACACAGAGACCGCCGGCCTGACTAGGCATGGATCAGTGCGGGGAGAGATCAGTTCAGGCCGACCTCCAGACTGAGGTCACCACCACAGGAGTCTGAGACCACATACGTGGCCGTTTGAGCGCCATAATGTAAATGATGGATTGTGTTTTTGGTCTCAGATGATGACACTCCTGAGACACGACTCTTAAAGGATTGTGGTTTACAATTATCAAAAATATACCTGGGTGCCTGCGCATAAGGAAATGGTTACAAAATGTATAACCATATACGTTGACCATATATTATGCTTTTTCTTTTTTTTGGTTCTACACTAAGCTTTTAGACTGCAAGTCTTCACATCCATATTAGGTGAACAATGTAGGACACATTTCCAAAATGATCCGATTATCAGGAAGGCATAGAACCTAAACACGCAGACAAGGCCACAGGAGTATTTTTATGGCCAAACAGAGGCTGGTGTATGATTGGCTGAGTTGGTCACGTGACCTCAATCCAACAGATCATTTATTCCCCTGATGAAGGCCAGACTGACTCTGAATTTCCCCGTAACATTAGCAGTGCAACGCTGGAAGACAGTCAACAGGGAATATATTGCTGTCCGCTGTCGCCTTTAGCTAAATATTACCAGTGATGACGATTTATGTTAACTTGTCAAATGAATTTCCATCCCTGAATTTTGGAGTACCATCTATAAGGGACTACACGTCATTTAGTGACACCTTCAAATTAAACTAAATGTAACCTTTTTGTGGCCATAGCTGGGTAGAGGAAATAGCTGTAAACTTTGACAAATGTCTATTTACACATCCAGCAGTTACAGAGCCACATTATGATTCAGTTTAAGTTCCGCTTCACGCAACTTTACAAATGTAAGTGGAAGTTTCACTCTCTTTTTAGCTGTTGTAGCCGCCAACTCCAGAGGAAAACATCAGGCTCTGCCAACTGCCTCCCTGAGTTCACCAGCTCACTGCGTCAGCTGTAAAGTGTTGTGTACAGTACAGGTTTTATGCTGAAAAAACACTATGGCAGCAGTGAGACTGAAAGGAAACTAAAAAACAAAACAAGAAGCTGAAAGACTCTACAGCGCAATGGAAGCCTAGAGTCGAAGAAGTATTTCCTAATAGTGCTTTTACATCACTTTAAAAGTTAAATTAAAACTAAGTGAGGCCAACGGACTACAGAACCAATGCAAGGATAAAAGTGTCACGATGCTAAACTGTCTCACTGTACTGTATATTTACACTGGTAATACTATTGATACTCAACCTCGTTGGGAAGGTAATAAGAATTCAAAAATATGAACGCTTAGCTTAGAGACAACATTTTCTTTGTCTTCTTAATATTTAAATGAAGCGATGCATCCAACTTCATGCTTCTTGCTGTGATATTCAGAGTAGAGATAATTACAGAGGAAGGCCACATTATTAATTAAAGACTACAGAGCAACAATGTTATACCATGAAAACACAGCCTTGATGATTGAGCAGAGATGACTGACGCTTCAAGCCTACGTTCAGCGGACTCATTGTTTCCACTCCTCTGGCAGTCAAGCTGCTTTGGTTTATTTTGTACAACAAAAAACAATCATCTGACAGTCAGCTGAGGAGCTGAAGAGGAACGCGTGTCACGCTCACAGGTACAGATTAGAACCCAATAGCACGACACAGATACAACCAGTGTTCAGAATGTTCCGTTTATTCGGGTCAGGGACAGGCGGGGTCAAAACCAGGAAATCCAGCAGTCAGGCAAACAAATCCAATCGGGGGCAGGCAGGAAACTCAAGGTCCGATAACAGGCAGGCAGGGTCAAAACCGGGCAGGACAGATAACTAGGCAAAATATATTGAAACGCTGGAGAGCTTGGCAAAATACACAAGACAATCTGGCAGAGGACAAGTGAGAGTGAGGTGGTATATATACTGTGGAGTTAATGAGGGAATGAGTAGCAGGTTAGGAGAAGGGCTGGGGACACCAGGTGAGGGGAGTGAGCTGATTGCAAGAGCCTGGAGGAAGGCAGGATCTGAAATGACAGGAGAGTTAAGATGTGCCAAACCTAAAAACAACTATAAATGTGTTGAACTTGTGACAACGTGGACCAAAACGGACCAAACACATTAGCAAGGAACAAGAAGCTTGCTACACATATGACAGTTAATGGCATACGGAGGATCTTTGGACACTTGCAGGAGGATATTGTGGTGTTGAGAATACTTTTTTTGCACATTTTGAAAGAACAGTCGCACCAATGCCTCTCATCCTGCCATGCAGTTTGTAAAAAAGGCAACTGCATATCAAGTGTAAAGATAAGATCATAATGTGAGTTTTTGTATCATTGTGCTGTCAAGCTATTCACTTGTAACTAATATGTAAAATGTTGATGTATTTACACTAAGTGCTATACATTTAAGCAGCATTGGAAATGTTCAAACAATATATTTTGTTGAATATATCTCTGTCGCTGAAGGAAGAGCATTGTCAATGTTTTCTGCAGCGTGATCAACGATATGTTTGGCTGATTTAAAATATGTACCGTAATTCCTTATTACGCATTATGTTCTTTTTGTAAAAAGTGAACTGTTTTGATGAGAAATATTAGAATGTTTGAGGATAATGAGAATATTTGATATTTAAATGTTTTCACACTGTGTTTCAGCAGATACAGTTTATAAAGTACCGTATTGTATAAGTGTAATGGAATAGCTTGAGTTGTATCCTGAGACTGCTTCTCTGTTGATTTGTTGTTGTAAATACCTTTCAGTTTTAATCCAATTTTTGTTTTCTGTGGTTGTTATTACAGGTGTTATTTACATTTATACTCTGTGTAAATGCCAGTGAGGCCTCGTGGGAGTTACACATGTGAGTTGTTGGTACAATCTGGAAGGGATTAGAGATCAGGATGATACAGATGTGGCACAGGAACAAATGTGACACATTATAACTGTGTAAAGGAAAGCAAACTATGAAATAAAACAGGGATTTCTGGAGTTTCTGAATTGTAGAATTAATTATGTTTACAATGTAACAATTAAAAGATGTTGATATATTTTGTTATTGTCCACAAATTATTTGAAAGACCCACAACATCAATTCATCTGTCTCTAAATCCCTTTTTAGCTTCCACAATTTAATACTTTTACTATTTGCAGCAGCAGGTTTAATGATCTAGCTAGTAATGACATCAGCAGGACAGGGCATGTGGAATATAAACTTCAGTGCCAATGTTATCATAATGTAGAAACATGCCACCCTACAGTGTGGCTCATTTTTGGAAAGCAATGGAGCTCTATAGAAATAAGATATATCGGCCTTTCGTAAGATCAATTCACTTTTGTTTCCGACAAGTCAAATACAAAGAATTTCAACAACATTAACCTTTTCACTTTTTTAAAAAGCCCTCAATGTCACACATTCACATATTCACCTTATAACCTTCAGCACAGTTTTTGTAAATTCATAAAAATGTGGAAATAAAATACACACATTTCCCCATAAAAATCTATTATTCTAATTGAATGTGGAATGTTTCCTGTTGAAGGCAAGGGTCAAACTAAAGTGCTAAACTTACTTTGGCAATACCTTCTGAGCGGTACTTGGGAGGCAGTTAACACTGAAATGACACATGCCAGTGAGGCCTACGAGGATGTGTTAAAAAAACAAAACATTATTGTGCTTTTTTCCCATTATGGTGTCTGGTTCACACGTTCCACTGGCCTTTCATTTATTTTTTACACACATTAATTGGCTGAAATGACTGCTGAAAGAAGTTTCAGAGAAAAGAAAACTTGATAAGAAGGCATTAATCATGCTCATTTCTCTTTCAGACTCCTGTGGATGTTGACAGACTTCACTCAGATGTTATAAGAAGCTCCTCTAAGAGACATCATAGCACTCCCGGCAGGAGACTCAACATTTATGCAGCGGAGAGAACTCAAGTGTACCTCTGATCTTTGCTTTGACGCCGACATTTTTGACTGTTTTACCTGTCTTTTGTTTTTCTCTGAGGGCTTCAATTTGCATGATGCAAAAGGCTTTTTTTAAATCATGTGCTTTAAAACATGTACAGTTCGCAGAGATACTGTAGTCTAGTTTGAGAGCGACACATAAATGCTCTCATCCACTGACCCTGACTTGTTGTTGCTCGTGCACTCGAGCAAATGAACAAATGGAAATGAGAACAAAGGGAATTTCACTGAAGCTTTCATAACAGCTCTCAGTGATGCAATGCAGCATCATAAACTCAAAGCTTCCAGCAGTTTGTTTTCTGCTTTCTGGATGATTGGATATTATGTGACTTCCACTGCTTATTTGTCTGTGCAGAAGACGTTCTGATGAGATCTGCTGTAAATGAGAGAGAGGGATCGGATTTGTTTCTTGGCCTGATGGAACATATCCTCTTGAATAAAATGGTGGTCTAAGCTAAATGATGACACAAAATAATTCAATCTTTGGCGTCCCAAACAACAGACACCTACATCATGTAACCAAGGCTTTCCACACATCACAACATCCTGGCTGTCGGTGCACAAACTGTTGTTGCTGAGTCAAATAACCCAAAACTCAAAGGCACCCAAAAGGAATAAAATACAGAGATGAAGGTAATGCAGATATTCTGGTACTGGGTTTGTCAATTGAGCCCTGCTGCTGTGTGTGACAGACGGTTGCTGTAACACAGATAATCAGACATCCTGGTTTTCCTGAGGTGTTTACGAAAAGCCAGAAGTACAAAAAGCTTGAAGCAGTTTGACTGGAGGTTATAAAAGGCAGCAACTCTGGTATTCCCTTCTGAGGAGCAGGGACAGGAATTCAAACTGGGTGCCATCTGCCAGCTGAGTCATGGGGACTGTGTGACATGTTGTGTTTTCTTTAACCCTTGACTTACACTTTAATTGGTTTAACCAGTTGGTGAATCGCAATGTAAATCTTAATATTAATTGATTAATATTGATGAAACATGTGCACAACAATGTACACATTAAAATAACTCAACTGATTTTACACATCAAGCCTGTTAACAGGTCCTGGGAAGAATGTGTACAAATAAACCGAAACAAAGACTAGACTAGACACAGTAAGGTTATTATTGGCTAAGAATAGCAAAATGTGCTCTCTTGCAGTCGGGACGGCAGCAAACAGGAGAGTCAGGTGCCTTATAATTGGGACCCAGGTTTTCTCCGTTTTTATTAAAACCATGTGTTGCTACGAAACTTTCAGTGTGTATCCATGGGACCAGCTCCCTAAACCATCTGGAGAAACAAGGAGTGCTGGTAGCCTTGAGAAAGGTCCTCTTTACTGACATACCAAACATAAAGGGTCGCTATGTGTGGCAGTGCAGCCACACAACTAAACAGTGCTTTAAGTGCATCAGGGTCAATGTGTTAATCACACATACAATACCAATTAAAAATGCCATGCCAAAAAGAGATAAAAACCAGAAGTAAGACACCTTTGGCGAAGTCGTATCTGTCACAAATATCAGATAAATTATAATCTTATTTCGTCTTATTTTAAAAGGACCATATTTGTATTATATAATCATTCATATTCACCCAGGTTAACTGAAATTGTCGATGTCATGCCTGATGTTGTCGTATAATACCGCTAATATCTCAAAATGTCCTCACAGGATGGATGGAATTTTTTTTAATAGTCCACCGGGAGACAACAGAACTGCAATGTTCAAGGAGTGGGATACTCGTTCAATTCCCCTTGTCTGCTACGGTTTTAGGTCAGAGGCAGTTGTATCCTGCTAGGATTGTAAAGCCCTCTGAGGCTAAGTGTAATTTGTGATATTGGGCTGTCTAAATAAAATGTGATTGATTGAAGAAACCCTGATGCACCATTATGTACCACCGGTAAAACTGTCTTTCTGATGCGACCAAGCTGATATAGTATGTACACTTAGGCTTTAAGAGTAAAAAACTAAAAGCTAAATTAAAATGACAGACCCCCCTTGGCTAACACAATTATTTCACAGGACCCAACCCTCTGTTCCAGCTCCCTCCCTCAAGAGAAACATTATTCTGTTTTTAGCTCAGCTGCCAACCATAAACAAATTTATATAATTCTCTCCATCCTCATTCTTAGCGTGGACATCTGTAGGTAATTAGCACAGAATCAATATGGCACGAAAGAAGACAATTACGAGAAAAGTCCATTAAAGGAATGAGTCACACGCAGAGGGGATAGTCATTGATACATGTTGTCAACTTGTCAATGTTACTGTTATTAAACCATGCATCAGATCAAGAGATTGGCCCTCCTTACGAGCCCCTGCACATCTGTTAGTCCTCGAGTCTCACGAAAAGCCCTTATCCTGCTGGATGAGGAGTCCAATTTTTCAAGGCAATCTACAGTAATTACAAATGTGGGCTGCAGGCGATGGAGTCCCACAGCTTAGAAGCAAGAGAGGTATCATTCGCTGATAACACTGTTTGGCTTCAGATGCACACACTCACCACAATGCATGTTTTCTGGTTGTTTTCCGAACGACATCAAAACAACATTCCACTTCAAACATATAGTCAGAGGTGGGAAGTAACTTAGTGAATTACTGTACTGTACCCCACTACAATTCAGAGGTAAATCGTGTACATTTAATCCACTACATTTATCTAATATCTTTAGTTACTTTGCAGATTTGGATTAACGATGTGAAATATAATCAACCGTTAAATCAGACTTTAGTTACACCTGCAGTAAATTTACAAGCTACCCTGCAGTATATAAAGTCATTAAAACTAGCTGCACCTTTACCAGCTTTGATAAACACTTTAATGCATCAATAATTATAATCAAAATATATAATATATATTTGTCTTGAATGGACCAATCTGCATAATGAGTACTTTAAGTATATTTTGATGCTAATAATGTTGTACTTTTACTTGTTACGGAGTATTCCTACCTGTGATGGAAACTTCTGAAGCAATGGAGACGAAACTCAGAGAGACACGAGGAGAGTAGGAGCTTTGATGGCAAACACTGATGGTTTATTTGGAGCTTCGGCCGGAGAATTCACAAGACATGTGCTGCCGCCACGAGGTGTCACAGCGGTTGCCAAACCAATTCTAAAGATCCTTTCTGCAGTTCAAGGTTTATAGTTCAGATTGTAATAATCAACATTCCTCATCAGCAAGACTAAACAAATATGGACCCAGAATCTAACTAGAGCTGTCATCCATAGAAAATAATGTGTGCCAGGGAACCTACGTTCCAGAAAAGAAGGGCCTCTAGATGTCACTGAACATAAACTATCTCATGGCAACTTGTGGTCGGTCATAAACTGGCAACAACAATGCGCCCAAGCTGCCCCTCCTTAAAGGTCACCTATTATGCAAAATCCACTTTTTCCTGTCTTTTATACAGACACATGTGTCTCCTCTGTGTAAAGAGATTCTGAAAGCTTCAGGAAAGAAGATTCTCTCTATTTTTGTCCTGATCAATCTATATAAAACGTTTGAAACAGGGCTGAAACAGAGGGGATTATGGCATGCTACAATGATCTGTTTGGTATTTCGAGCCAAACGCTTCAGAGACATGTTTTGTATATATCTGGGACCTATAATATATTGATGAGAAACAGTATAATAGGGGACCTTTAAGAGAGATAGCAGCAATACCCAAGGCCGTAGACCTATGCCATGGGAAAAGAGATAGTGAAAGGAGAAAACGATGAACTGTGTCAAATTATTCCCCAACACTACCCTCTGGTACTTCTACTTTTACTTAAGTATAAGATCTGAGTACTTCTCCCACCTCTGCATGTAGTAAGTCGTACATGTAGCAGTTTACACATCACTTAATGCTTCAGTATGGGGAATTTGTTTTGTGATTTCTTTCTACCAAATGTATTCAGACCAAGTCAAAGAAAGAGTGACAGTATTGAAGTGAATAATGTGCTTGGTTGAAGATAAGGTTTGAAAAATAGTTCCTTATATTCCCTTGAGGCTCAGAGCAGCATTTATCAGATGTATCAGCATCCATTTTTGAGCTGAAAAATGCAAGCTATTAAACACTGGGAGATGTCTTTGAAGTGTTTTATAATCTATATGCTGGATACGTTTAGGTTTAGCACATGAATCTGTCATTAGAGAGCAGCAGTGGTAGAAAACATACAATGCTTTGTTCCTAATGATTGAACTACTAATGAACAAACAAGGCAGGTAGAATTAAAACCCATGTGTCTGAATAGTAACAACGAAATGTCTCAAATCAAACAATAAGAAATGC
The DNA here is from genome assembly GCF_902827175.1 of Gymnodraco acuticeps. Classification (NCBI taxonomy): domain Eukaryota; kingdom Metazoa; phylum Chordata; class Actinopteri; order Perciformes; family Bathydraconidae; genus Gymnodraco; species Gymnodraco acuticeps. The sequence continues at coordinate 288,819 of NW_022990565.1, read as the reverse complement.
TCTGTTATGGGGTTTTATAGTACGTTATTGTAAATAATAAAAATAAATGTTATAGTTGTTCAATTTAAATGAAAGGTCCCCTATTATACTCTTTTTCAACAATATATTATAGGTCTTAGATATATACAAAACATGTCTCTGAAGTGTTGCTGAAATACCAAACAGATCCTGCATTGTAACATCCCATAATCCCCTCTGTTTCAGCCCTGTTTCAAAAGTGCTGATTCTCTGTCTGTCTACAAATTAACTGCCCTCCCCACGGCCCTCTGAGAGATGTTTGGTTAAAAAAACAACACAACGGTGCTCTCAGGGAGATTCAGGTGATAAGGTGGGCGGGGGTTACCTTGGTTGGTGATTGGCTAATGGTTACACAACCCAAAAAAACATTGTGGCCGAAATCTGATCAGCTCATCTTTTATACAGATGGATCAGGACGAATCTCTTTACACCGAGGAGACATATGTATGTATTAAAGACATGACATTTGGATTTTGCACAATAGGTGACCTTTAATGGTTAGTAAAATCAAGCTCTATTTATTTACCATTTTATTCTTTCTACAGCCCAACTTCCTAAATTCAAACACACAAATAAGAATATTTTTTGTGAGAGACACAGCGTATGAATGCAATGATTTCAGCTTCCTGCTGTGCTGTATTCAACAGGTTGCCACTATGATGGGCCACTTGATTAAAACCACCCTGAGTAGCGCCTCTCCAAAGCATTCAAATGATCACAAAACTTTGGATTTCTTGATTGAGGCACACTTGAGAACCGGCACTCGATACAACTTAAAATGACAAGTTGATTAGGAAAGCAGCAGGACGGCTCAAAGGCTGCCACATCCCAATCAACGCTTAATGATGCATATTTCTGTTCCATTATAATTGTAATATCATGATGCTGCTGTTTGTGAATGCAGCATGGTGCCTGTTACAGATGTGAGTGAACACAGTGTTTCCAGAACAAAAGCTTATGAAAGCCTCACGTCCCGCTCTGAGAGAAGCAGCCGTTTGCTTTAATAACAAGGCTCCTGTAGCGTGGAGGATGTGAAGAAGGAGATACAGGTGCTCTCCTCTGTGATTAGTTGAAATAGAGGAAGATGACAGCCCACATGTATTAAGAAAAATACCGTTATACTTTATAGCAAGAGGAATTAATCATAGGATGTCATTCATGAATGTTTCCTCTTTGTGCTGGAAATGTATGAGGAGGTGTCTGGGTTTTACTGAAGGGCATTATCAGACTTTCAATAGTGCACGCAGCCCCATGTGGAAGAGCTGTTAACAGAATCCTTTTCAAAATATCACATTTTCAATTCTACTCCTGAAGGTGTGGAATCGAAAGGAGATATAACAGGAGTAATTTTGTCTGTAGTTGTTCCTGAAAGAGTTAAACACAAATGGGAATTGCTTAAAGTTCAGGCACATCAGGCGACAAAAATGTAATTATTGAGAAATAGTAGCATAAATATTATGTTGTACTCAGCTTGGTGTTTGTTTTCTTATTACTGAACTTAGTATTACCTTCTTGGTTGAAATCTTTGCTCTAACAGGTTATACTGATTATAGGGCTAGGCAATATATCGAACGAATGATGATGCCTCCCATTCTTTTCCTACCCCAATTCATTATAAGTGTCATGGTTTAAAAGACTGCTTTACAGTAAATGGATGTCATTTTCTGAAATTACCGGACTGTTGTAGATGCACTATTACTTTCCTTTGCTCACTTTTTCATGATATGCCCATTACGGATGATATAAAAGCCAACACTATTATAATATTGTTGGATTTGATTTTCTCGCAAGTAGCCTAGCCATAAGTCATCATAGCAGAAACATGTATATTTTTACGAAACAGTATGGTGTGCAGCTGTGCCAACGAGTGATGTTTTCCATTGCTTTTCCCTCTTATTACCCAGAACCATTTTAGATGTTTTCCACAAAGAAGAAAAAAAAGAGTGAAGAGTGAAGTAGCAGTATTGGTTAAAAATAGCCATCTCTCCTGCTTATAAAACACTCTTACATCCTCTGTACAACCCTAACAGATGAGCAGTGAACCTACAAATGTATTTCTGACAAACATCGATGCTACACAAGCAACTGAAGAGGTTCACTCGGATCAATAAACTGCTTATGAAAGATACTTCAACATTTCAAAGCTTTCGGCCACGAGGGCTTCTTATACTTCATCGTGCGGCCTTTGGACGTGGCGCATTTCACTCCAGATAAAACACAAAAGCATGTAGCTTTGATGCATGCACTCGTACCATCATTTGCATCCAGCAGTGTTTCTGATTTACATTCAAGTCTGTGTGGAATGTGTTACGTGCATACATAATAGACAGAGGGCAGCTCGGGGGCAACTGCTGGCCAGATGTGCCAACACGCTGGAAGGCAATTCCTCCTGAATCGTTTAACATGGCACGGTGTGTGTAGAATCAGTTACAGCCTAACTATGAAATGTGTTGAGGTGCCGGGACATTACACCATGTCTTCCCTGTAGTGTCGGTATACAATGAGCCAGACTATGTTTGATGCTTTATGGCACCATCAGATTTTAGCATTATTTTGACTCAGTTTCTATGAAATCTATTGATTTGTCAGATATCAAATTCATTCCGATTATAATTATCCTATAAAGTGCTTTTGGACCTATTTTGTTCACACTATATATGCTTCCATTAGGCAATATTATAAGGAATTATTCTGTAAATTGTATGTTATGCGGATGATACTCAACTATATTTATCCATCAAGCCTGATGAAATTAATCATCTAAATAAAATTCAAGACTGCCTCAAGGACTTAAAAACGTGAATGACCTTACATTTTTTGATGTTAAACACGACCAAAACTGAAGTTATTGTACTCGGCCCAAAGAATCTACGAAACAAACTATCTAAAGATATACTAGTTATGGATGGCATTAATTTGGCCTCCAGTGAGACTATAAGGAATCTTGGTGTTATATTTGATCAGGATTTATCCTTTAACGCCCACATAAAATCAATTTCAAGGACCGCCTACTTCCATCTACGTAACATTGCAAAAATCAGGCTAATCTTGCCTCAAAACGATGCAGAGAAACTAGTCCATGCATTTGTTACTTCAAGGCTGGATTATTGTAACTCTTTATTATCAGGGTGTACCAAGAAGTCAGTTAAGTCGCTTCAGCTGATTGAAAATGCTGCAGCTCGTGTACTAACCAGAGTTAGGAAAAGGGACCACATTACTCCTGTTCTGGCTGCCTTACACTGGCTCCCTATAGAACACAGGATATCATTTTAAATTCTTCTTCTCGCCTACAAAGCCCTTAATGGGCAGGCGCCATCTTACTTTAAAGAACTCATTATACCCTACTGTCCTACTAGGGCATCGTGTTCCAAGAATGCAGGGTTGTTGGTTGTTCCTAGAGTCTCTAAAAGTACAATGGGAGCCAGAGCCTTTTCTTATCAAGCTCCACTTTTGTGGAATCAGCTTCAGTTTGTGTTCGGACAGCAGACAGCCAATCCGTTTTTAAGAGTGCGCTTAAGACCTTCCTTTTTGATAAAGCTTATAGTGATAAAATAAAAATAATCTAATACATTAACGTAGATACGTTGTGCCTCTTCATCTATACATTTTAGTTCTTACACTTTCACTTAAATCCTAAAAACGTAGATCTTATTTTTAAAACTTTATCCACACCTTTCCCCTCTATGACCTCTCGAGGTTATTAAAGGGTAACAGGTTGCAGAGAACGCCTAGCCCGGCCGGGGAGTGTGGAACGTAGTCACTGACCCACTCGTACCTCTGACAAATTCAGGTTCCAATGGGGACCTTTCTCCCTGTGTGTGCCTCTCACCTCTGTTTCCTACTTCTTACTTGCTACCCTTTTCCCTCAACCTATCCTAAGGGAGTGCATGTATGTAGACACGTTAGTTTAGCTGCTATAGGCTTGGACTGTTGGGGGGGGCACCTTACTCCGTCTTTCTGGCTGTCTGTACCTGTGTACTCTCAAGTTCCGATTAACCCAGTTTCCCCCAAATCTCTTTTTTGTGTCCATATATACGCCGGGATCCTGAGTCGAGGCTAATCCAGTTGCTGTGGTCGTGTGTCCTGGATCCTCTATCCTGAGCACTGGATCTGAGTCCTGGACTTCGAGTCGTGGCTGAACCTGTCACTGTGGTCCTGCCAGACTCTCACCATACTACTTCCCTGATGGCTCCCACAAGATTGCTGACATCCTCGTGGATTCATCTTCTTATTATAGACACATGCATTTCCAAACATTTGGACTACCTATGTTGTAAATGTATTATCTCTTCGATTTACACACGGCATCTATTGCACGTCTGTCCGTCCTGGGCAACACACTCTCACTCCCTAAGCGTCCAGGAGCGACGTTTGGTCAGTGTCCGTGGCGTCCAGTTGTGACGCTCCTAGGCTCCTTCAGTGTCATAAAGGGACGCAAATAGCTTTCAACTGATTGCAATGTATTCCCATCTGCGGCGGGATTTGACGCTCATGGAAGCACGGCATTCGTTTGTGTCGGCTGCCCTTAAAGGCAATGTGAGAGTCCATTCCCATTGGATAACGGAGAATTGTACACCCGGAAGTAAGTATTCCTCTTACTGTCGATTGATTTTACAGTGATATCTGCACTACTCATCGACTAAAAAACACCAGATTATCCTTGTTAATTACACAACATTGATTGGTTTAAATTGTGTGCAATGCTTTTGTATTTTTCCCCTTCGATTCGGAGAAACAAATATTTTTTCTGAGTAAAGGATGGCAGAAGACACTACACTACCCAGAATCCCCAGCTATCGTTTGGACTACACCATGTGCTCTGTTTGACAAACCCCGTGATAGTCTTCAAGCTCTGTGATTGGAGAGTGTGCTCTGAGGGTTACGCCGATTCTCGAACAGCACTTTAAATGGGATGGAACCCAGGCAGACTGTCCAAAACTGGATTTGAACGGGTCCACCGCGTCCCCCCCTCCCCGTCCCCAGAACTACACATGCTGGCTATTCTGTTTCGCAACATGTTCTCTATCTATGGCACGTCTCTACTGGGAGTTGTAGTTTTAAAAGACGTTTTCGTATTTCCCATAATAAGAAGTTGCCAGTATTAAACTGTGTACATCCCTGGAGGTTTAGGGGATAGGAAACACTCAAATTTAAAACATATAATTAATAAATGGGTGAAAATTGCTTGTGCCCATAATGGGCAGCATTAATATATATACACACATGCCAGCTAAGGTCAGAAGAGCTTTATTTAACAGCTGGTCTTATGTTTGTGACCCCTGTTGTTAATTGATAACATTACATTACATTAATTGATAAGCCTGAAACATGCACTTGTAAAGGTTCAGAGGCACATTTTGCAAATATGGCAGTAGCCATCGATCAGCTTAAGATAAGATATACTTTATTGATCCCAAGTTGGAACATTTGCGTTACATCAGCATGTGTAACAGTTGTAAATATGCAGTGGTGTTTATTTGTAAATCATTTAGTATAATCACACAAATTCTGTGTTTTATATTTAACAATTCTGTGTTCTTTATTTATTGATTGTTCAATACCTGACAAGGCCGGAGATTAAATATCTACATACATCTTATAAGAGTATAATACATTATGTATAATATCAGTTAAAATAAGTGCTTCAACATAGTTAACATTGCTGGAGGTATGCACAAATATTGATAGATGTCTTGTAATGCACTATTGAGGAACCTGCGACCCAAGTTTTTCATTCAATGCAGAACTACACCATAGTTGTGTAGGCCTATATGATATGTCAATAAACCTTAGAACATCTTGAAATCTTGAAAGGGATGTGCAAAATAGTCATTATATACAGTCTTTAATTAACTATTAGTAGAGAATAACGAGTAATGAATATACTTTATAGGGATCCTATTAATATCTAATAATAAAAATAATGAAATTCAATAACATGCTTTAACCACTAAGTGTCCCTTTATATCAGCTGTGCACCTTTATGGTGTAAATACAGCCTATCTACCAATTGGATCAAATATAAAAGTCAGCCGAATTAGTGTTGATACTGCAAGGAGACGTATTGTGTGAAAATAAATGGAAGATGTTGTTTAATGGCTGATATATTTATGATCCACGTCACGTTTTCAGTTCCTCATGTTTGTCTAGAAGTCTTCTCATCAGGGCTCTATAAATACAGAACTACGGCAGATGTCATATTTAATGCAGCCGAACCGTGTATTACAATGCCGTTATGTGATGACTTTCAAAGAGAAAAGCAAGCACACTCGGAATAAAGTATTATTTTATTTTTTTAAATGTTTTCGGTCTGTTTCCGGTATTTGTTAATGACGATGTGCTGTGAGATGTGAAACTGGAATTGCACAGGGGAAAATAACGTAGGCTATCTTTAGATGCGGATTTTGTTAAACTAATATGTTTGCGCTATGGACCAACACTATACATTGACGGGGAAGGGGGTAGCAATAAAGATAACACCATTAAACAGTTACACAACATAACAGAAATAATATCGATAGCAGCGTCCCTAGCAACCACCTTGGTAACAATGAAAACGTCGCGATTTCCTGAAGTAATCTTCGTAATAACTAGCAAACTAAAGATCATGTACATCCACACATAATCTGAAATAACAACTCATATTTCTTGCATCAAATGACATCAAAACGCATTTTAATGGCCGAACTAACTTTAAAATAGGCATTTTCCACCGAGAATAAAACGAAGTTCGGCCATGTTTTCTTTTTCTGCAGGGAGAAATTTGAAGATCACGTGACATAGACGCCAGCCATTGGAATGAATGGTGAAAAAAAACGGGGTTTGTCAAACAGAGCACATGGTGTAGTCCAAACGATAGCTGGGGATTATGGATAGTGTAGTGTCTTCTGCCATCCTTTACTCCGAAAAAATATCTGTTTCTCCGAATCGAAGGGGAAAAATACAAAAGCATTGCACACAATTTAAACCAATCAATGTTGTGTAATTAACAAGGATAATCTGGTGTTTTTTAGTCAATGAGTAGTGCACACATCACTGTAAAATCAATCGACAGTAAGAGGAATACTTACTTCCGGGTGTACAATTCTCCGTTATCCAATGGGAATGGACGCTCACATTGCCTTTAAGGGCAGCCGACACAAACAAATGCCGTGCTTCCATGAGCGTCAAATCCCGCCGCAGATGGGAATACATTGCAATCAGTTGAAAGCTATTTGCGTCCCTTTATGATGCTGAAGGAGCCTAGGAGCGTCACAACTGGACGCCACGGATACTGACCAAACGTCGCTCCTGGACGCGTAGGGAGTGAGTGTGTTGTCCTGGGAGAGGGATCCCTCCTCTGTTGCTCTCCCTGAGGTTTCTCCCATTTTTCCCCTTAAACTGTGGGTTTTCTCCAGAAGTTTTTCCTTGTACGATGTGAGGGTCTAAGGACAGAGGGTGTCGTATTGTCCTACTGATATTCTATACAAACTGTGAAGTCCACTGAGACAAATGTAACATTTGTGATATTGGGCTATATAAATAAACATTGATTGATTTTCTGTAAATGTTTTACTATACAACAATATATATTTATGTAAAATGTTATCCACTTCCAGCTATTATCTACAAACCTTTCATACGCGAGATTAGCAAGGGACAAAAACTAAATCAGAATTCACCATCTTTAACAGTGGACACTAGTTGTCTTCAACAAGTTCAAAATGACTTCCTGAAAAATGGGTTCATTCAAATGGGTTCATTCATTCATTCATGGTCAGCTTATATTTGCTTAAACCAAAACATATTTGTTATTGAAACTTGTTCAAGGTCCTCTATGTTGACTGAAATACCAAAGCTTACTGGGATATTGTGGGTTTGGTTTTAGGGTGGACTTTCCATTTTGCCAGCATGCCAACATGTTGTTACTTCGTACAAGAGCTGAAATTGAGAAGTTAATTATCAAATTGCAATAAAATGTCTAATGCATTGGATGAAAACAGGCTTAAAATTGTATCTTTATTTTCAGGCAGGAAAAGCAATAAAATGCAGGATACAGTGTGATGTGTTACCAAATGTCCGAATAGTGACAACCAGTTTTGTGTGCCCAGTAATGAAGTAGTCTCACATATTAAACTCATCGAGTAGAACTGTCCTGTCTGAACCAAGGTCAGCGATATTATTGCTTTAAAGAAACAAATATTAAAAAGACTTGTTTGGGGAAGTCATTAAAAGCTTGCACTCTTATTTACTTTACGTACATGCAACAGTCACATTCACAAACATCACATATACCATCTTACAGTCATACTAATGACTTGTTATGAAAGGAATTCAAAGGGAACATCAAAAACTAGATTAAAAAAAATAGTCTCTTATTTGTCATGATCTACAGAACATCCATGAACATTTTTCGCACACCAGAAAGAGTGTTCTCGTAAAAGGGTCCGAACCTCTCACACTCTCTCGGCTCAGCACAGGAAGTCACAGATAGATCAACCCCTCCCCAGATTTAGTCATTGTGAAAAAAGCCCCACCTCCAAACGGATCAGCAGCTCTGTCTGTGCTGGACATCAGCTCTCCTGCTTGTCTTTGACCAGAAGCACTGTGTGCTGCCCTCCGCTGGACGCCATCAGTACTGCACGGTTCTCCAGCTGCTTGCCGGTCATCTTCACGGGGCTCCACTCGTCGTCCTCCCCTCCGGTGCCGAGCTGCAGGTTGGTGCCCATGCCCCAGGCGTACACAGATCCTGAGTAACACAGTAGAAAGTCATCTTAAAATCACGAAATATATTGCTCTCTATATCACAGACTAAAAAGGTGATCACTCATCAATCCTCGGCTGCATTTGCGTTGTTCCTCACCTTCTCTGGTGACGGCGATGCTGACCGACGCCCCGCAGGACAGCCCGCAGACCGGCTCCATCCCCGTCACCGGCGTGGGCTCGCTCTTCTCCTCGGCCCCCTCGCCCAGACCCAGACGGCCGTACTCTGCTCTGCCCAGGCAGTATACCTGTCCTTTAGGACGAAGACAAAAAGGATTCATTCATATTTTGTGTCAAAATACTTGGATAAAAACATTTAAAAACACTTTTTTTGTTTTAATTGCCCTTTCCATTCCAGCCATGTTGTTGTTTTATTGCCTTTTGTTTAGTTGAGGTTTTATTGTAAATTACAACAACAAATACAGATGTAGTTTAACACAGTTATTGCAGCTTACCTTCAGCGTCGAGGCAGAGCGAGTGATGCTGTCCTCCAGAGAAGTCCACCCAGGAAGTGGTAGAGTTTTTGAAGCAGGTCAGTTTTACTGGCTCAAAACACATCTTGGTGCTTTTAGTGCCTGAATAAAAACACAAAATCAATTCACAATGTCTGGTACAATTACCTTCGAGTAGAAGGTGAGCGACGGCCTCTAAGCTAAATGTAAAGCAGTGACAGATGATACGGCAGCTGAAGGCACTGATGTGCACTACTCACCCAGCTGATGATAGTTGGAGAGACCAAAGCCATAAACATAGCCGTCTTTTGACACAGCAAAGGTGAGGTACGCGCCGCAGAAGGTATCGACAAAGTGAACTTTCCCTTTAACTTTAACCATCTGTGGTACCAGCAACCGGCCTGAAATCACAGGACACAGTCAGTCCCAACGCCTCAGCCATATTTAACACAAGACATGGAAACTTCTATTGTTAATGCCATCACAAATCAAAGCTTAATGATTATGTCAAATCTTGATAACTTTTGTTACATCATGCTTTGTCTTTAGAAAGGCTTGTTGAACTTACCGAGGCCTTTCCTGCCTCCTCTGTCTGAAAAGCGCTCGGGCACTCTGCCCAGCTGCCCCTGCTCTGCAGTGCCCGATGAGTACAGATTCCCCTCGAGTGTAACCAGTATAAGGTGGTCGTTTCCTGTCAAAAAGGAGTTGCAAAGATTAAACAGGAACCTTGTATCCAGAAATTGTACCTATAGCAAACTAAAAGATACAAGATTAAAGACCTATGTTCCTTACCTGACGCAATTTTCACAACAGCTTCTGTCATGGGGACTTTGATTGGAAGAGTGCATGTTTTCATGGGCTCCAGAAGACCTATTACACCGCTGTTATCCTGGAGAAAAAAGGGTTCAGTATTTGTTAAATAGTTAAACCCCCAGAGATACACACAGGTTGTGTAAGCATGAAGTATTGCATGGCTGCCAATTCTTCTGAATGGAAATAAGTTGATCAGATGTAAAAATGGACAAATAAAAATCATTCAAAAATATGATTTAGCAATAACAATAAGATAATTATAATATTCTTCTTTTAAAAACAACGTCACAGAGTGTTTCACACAGTTAATATCAGCACTGCCAAAAACATCAAGTGGGATTGCAGAAGATTGGCAGAGGCAATAGAGATGTAATTGCCAGTGTGCCACTGAGTATTAATAATGGAAAACACACATGTAACCTAGCAGGAGCAGTGACAATAAGTACAGAGGAAAAGAAACAATGAGGAATAGCATGACCAATGATCATCAGACAGATGGACATGGGAAATCATTTAATACAAAATAAAAAAAGTATAAGGTGAGGCCTCAGGTCTGAGCAGAGAATCAAATGCAGGGTAAATAGGCTTTCAGGTTGAGAGGAAACAGAGGAGAGGATGTGAGGTAGACAATTATAGTTTGCTCTTTATGCGGGATCATTTATGGAACTGCAGATGGAGAGCTTAATCGTGAAAATGTTCATTTGTTGTTATAGCAGCGGAGAGGCATGTAAGTCTACCAAGATGAGGGGTGTTTGGTGATCTAGAACAGGGGTATTCAACTACAATTCCACGAGGTCGTTAGAGAAAATGTCCCCATGCAAAGGTCCGGAACATCAAAATGTCTAGCTTGCTTTATGAATTAGTGTGTTATATATTGCAGTAGCTGCAGCTTCATCAACGTCTGCATGTAATCAACAACTGACTGCCAATCAAATAAAGACAGTACAATTCATAAACAACAATATGTATTGTCAATTAACATTGAACTATACAGATATACAGTAAATACTGTGGATATGTGTAATGTTCCTCTCGGGCTGAATTTAAAAATTAAATAGAGAAAATAAATAAAATAGCTTTTGAAAATATGTGCATCTTAAAAGTGCTTAATTTTAGATAAATAAAATAAAGTGTAGTAGCAGCTTGAGTTTCCCTTTTTCTTTGTTAACCGTTTCACATCATGACTTAACAGTTTCAGACAATTATAGAACAATATCAGTCTTTACACATCTTAACAATTGAACAGTTTTAAAGTTTCTCTTTCTTTCCCTCTTATATTGCAGTCCCTCACTCACTTGTTTCTGTTCAGTGCGGAATGGAGCTTGTCCTGCCAGGAGTTTAAATCTGGGCTGAAATGGTGTCAGGGCCATTCTCATACACACATGCAGGTGCTCATTGGTTAGCCTGGAACAGTGGCGGCTCCAGGGTATGGCCGGGGTAGACTACAGCCATACCAAGAAATGGTTTAGCCCCACCATGAAAAATGATGTCAAAGTAAGCAAGAAAAAAAGTCCGCCAACTCGCGCGGCGTAAATTGCACCGACAGCAGCTAGTAAGATTGATTTCAGTAGCCACTTGTCTGGAAATGCCGAAGACTAGAAACGGTTTTGTCACATAGTGATCGTCTTCTCAATAAAACCTCTTTGCTAATGTCTTCTGGCCAATCAGAATCACGATTGCAGGAAGTCTCGACTGAGAATAATTTTGCGGTAGAACTACTCTTTATACATCCATGGATACAACATTACGTGTTGATAGAAATCAACACGTAATGAAATAAGACCCCACCGTTTGATGATTGATAGGTGTGTGGACTGTCTTTCATTTTGACACACAGAACAATGGGGGCTATCCACCCTTATCCACAAAGTAAAGTAATTCACACAGCCTCTTCCCTCTTCTCTCTGTGAGGAGCAGCAGGTTCAGCTTTCAGAACAAAGTAACAAAAAAGGCATTCATTTTTTTTTTAAACATGTCGTGTAGTAATAGATTTATTTTATTTTTTCTCAAGAGAGTACCAGAATGTGTATTTTATATGTTAGTATTTCAAAAAATACCCCCCTGCATGGGTTGGGTTTAAAAAAAAAAAAAATGTTCTTCTTGTGTGTCAGTCATCCACACCAATCAGAAGTGCTGTGCTCCACATGTACCCGTCATTGTTAACCAATCAGAAGTGGCCCATGATAGAAGGTGATAGACAGATTGATCCAATCACCTGCCAAGTATTTTTGAAAGTGCCTGCCCTTTCCAAATGGCTTCCAATGGAGCTTTCCTAGATGGTTTGGTGAAACAAACCATCTGAGTCAGGTTAGTAAGACTCCATCACATGTTTTACATTTATTACAGGGTGAATCTTAAACTGAAGCTTGACTTTAAAGTGGACCTATCATGCTATATTTGAAAAATATATTGTAGGGTGTTACGGACGCTGTCTCTCCGATCTGTTTTCAATGTATTCTATAATGTAAATGAGCTGTGCAGTTGCTCCCCCGAAGATTGTGATTGGAGCACGCCGTGCCCGACGCACTCCAATCGCAGCGCACAGCCGGCGCACACCTGCTGGAGATTACTTCAAAGCCTGTGACTGAGGATCACTCTGGAGCAGTGGTCACCAACCTTTTTAAGCCCAAGATCACCGACCTCGGCCTAGGTGAAAGGCGAGTTCTACCTATTGCAGAATTGAGTGAAAAAGACGGCCCAGACAGTGCTTCCAATTTGAGGCTTTTTATATAGGCTAATTGCATCTGAATTACTGTTACAATGAAGGCTCCATAATCAGCTCACAGCATAAAGGCAGGGGTAAAGTGCTATTTTTTTTATGAGTGGGGGGCGGACCTCACCTCCTCTAGGTCCTCACCTCCTCTAGGGGGGTCCGGGGGGATGCTCCCCCGGGAAGATTTTTTTTTAAATATTGAAGTTGAAAGCATCAATCTGGTGCACTTTGAGAGCACGAAGAGATCTATGGATACCTCTCAGCACCCATATGAAACACAACTGTAAACAGATTTTCTTTTTCTTTATGGATATTTTACAAACCACTCCCCTTTTAAACTGTATTGTTGTTTTACTGCCATATAGTATTTCATACCTGTTTTTCATTTATTCTCTTATTGTTTGTTTAACTATAATGATCATATGAAGGTGTGCCGCGGAAATAATCTTTGTGACAAAACCGTTCTAAACACTCAGAGAGTCCTTTAGCTCACCTGAGCCCCTCAGTCTGACAGGAGAGGACTCTCCTCCAGCCTGTTGTGGAAACAGCTCCTTATGTCCGTTAGTGCAGCTAGCTAACCAGATGCTAACATCACGGTCCCCGCTAGCACCGGTCCCTCTCCCTCTCTCCCTCGATCACACTAAATGCGCTATTGCCACACACACACAGAGCTGAGCTTGAATGACACAAGCACACGTGTATTTCCATGCAACTCTCTGATTGGTCTGGTGACTTGCCTCTGTTGCATTCACTGAACACGGGAAATTGCAGTCCTGCCGTCCTCTCTTGTGTCATGATGAGGTTCACGTAAAGCACGGTTAATGTGTTATATTATTGAGGTGTCTCAAATATACGTCAATCAAGTGACACCTGCTAACGGGGTGGTGGATGATAGGTTTACATCTAAAAACGTATTTTTCAAACATTATTTTTATTTTATTTTTCTTTCTTTTGTTACTTTTTTGTTTGCTCCTTAGTTTAGCCTGCGCCCTTTTAGCCCCTTTTGTTTGTGCCCGGCCGTTTGCTTGCCTTTTTGTTTAACTTGTGTGTAAATAAATACTTGTACTTTACCAATTCCAACTAGTGTATGTCACTTTCCTCTACCCTAGAAGGGGGACGTAACAAGGCAAGGCAAGGCAATTTATTTGTATAGCACAATTCATACAGTGATGCAATTCAAAGTGCTTTACAGGATCAAACAGAGAAAACACAATACATTGAGAAGAAATACAAAACACACAAAATAATTAAAAGAAAGAAAACCATGTTTAACAATTCGAAAATTAGAACATTTAAATTTAAAAAGCCATGCTAAAAAGAAATGTTTTTAGACCTGATTTAAATGATTTTAAAGTGCTAGCCATACCTATATAAAACATTTCTTTGAAGTTTTTTTTCAAAATACCAAACAGTTCACCCATTGTAGCCATGCCTCTTACTGCTCAAACCCCTCTTTTGCAGCCCTGTTAGAGAAACGCAGATTTTGGGTCCTTCACTTGAAAAAAAAGAAAGAAGAGGAGGCGGAGCTAATGCCTGATCAGAATTCTACCGGAGATAAAATAAAATTTGGTTGTGATAAAAACGCCATCCTGTTTAAACCACGTCAAGGATTATTTCTGAAATAGTATGGAGCTCAAATGCCTTTTCTCTTGCAGGTTATCACAAGGTAAGTTCCTTTTTTTATTTCCTGCTTTTTAAAAATACATGTGCTCTTCAGTACAGGTTAGCTCTGAGTGTTAGCGAGGCTTGCTAATGTAAACAAAGACGAGATTACGTCCAAAACACGTCAGGCATTGTTTCTGATAGCAATGTTCTGTGGGTCGGCTGCCGATTTGACGTCACAGCGGATGGAAATCTGTATCCACTAGTTGTATCCCCGTTTTTAGAGATTTGGGTACGGAGGAAAAGAGAGAGGGTTGTATTTTCTGACGCTGCGTGAGTTCCCCGACGCACCGGGGACACATATTTATGTATAAAAAGACATCACAAAGTGCATTTTGCATGATAGGTCCTCTTTAAAGCAACTAGGGATGCTCCGATTGCCAATTTCGGGGCCGATCGCCGGAATCAGTATCGGCCGATACCGATCGCCGATCCGATCGAGTGGGCGGGGCCTAAATGGAAGATTTAAACTTTAAATCTTCCATTTAAAGTGATGTTTAAAACTCAGTTAATGGGGCTCATTCACTGCAGCTTCCACAACCAACAATCAACTTAATTATTACATTCAAATGATGTACATTATTCAAGTTTACATTCACTTTGGATAATAACACGGGAGAAATTAGCGGAAGCGCTCTCTTTTCTTCTCTTCCCCCCCCCTCCTGACAGCCTGTCAGTATTTCATGCAGCTCACTGATCCAGTAATGAGTGACCCGACAGTGAAGAATAAATATATTTATAACTAGTTCAGCTTGTTCCAGAGGTAGATAAAATAGCTAAGTGTGTTAGGTCTAACTCTTGTGTGTTTCGCTCCGCTCACCGGTCCGGCGGGCGGAGCTGCAGGATTTCTGCTTCACACACGTTGCATTCCGCTATTTTACTGTCTTTTTCGGAGACCTTAAAAAAAGGCCAGACCGGTGAAGCCATTTTGGCGAGCTTGTTTTGCCGCACACAGAGATAAGTGTCATATATTTTACGTCATGCGATCGGCTCTCGCGTTGTTTAGAGAGCACCGATCGATCGGTAGAGAGTGAGTATCGGCCGATCTCGATCGGTGGCCGATCGATCGGAGCATCCCTAAAAGCAACTCAACGGAAGTTTCATGTAGGGAAGTGCAATTAATCGTATTTTAATCGCGATTACGGCTTGCACCGATTATGAAAACGGCATAATTGACAAAATACGATTATTTTTGCTGGGTGCGCTTTCACCCCTCCCTAAAAGCCCACTCGGCCACGTGGGAGTGACATGTGTTGTGAGTGTTCAGCGCGAGCGAAGATGTCAGAACAAGAGCAGCAACTCGTTAAAAAGAAGGGTAAAACTATTTCCACTATTTTGGCTTTCAGGAGTCCGACGTGGAGCAAAAAAAGTACAGTGCAGGATTTGTTACCAGGTTGTGTTGGCACCACACGCTAACACAACCAATCTCTTTAATCATCTGACATACAACCACAAAGTGCAATACGACCGGGCAATAATACAACAAAAAGCAGACCAAAAAGCAGATGCCCACTCGACCTCATCCACCACATTATCACAGTCATCGATTCAGGACGCATTGTACAGAGCAACGGCCTACACGACGAGCTCGCAGAGACACAGAGATATTACAGGTGCCATTACATTTCACATCGCTAAAGATATGTGCCCAGTTAGCACTGTTAGCAACCAGGGCTTTAAGCAACTTGTCAACACATTGGACAAGCGTTACACAATGCCGTCTCGGTATTATTTCAGCAGGTCTGCGCTGCCTGCGCTGTATGACAAATGCCGTGGGGAAGTTGAGAGAGATGTGGCTTCAGCTGACTACTTTGCCACCACAACGGACCTATGGTCTAGCCCAGGGGTACCCAGTCGATCGCGAGATGTGTCTAAAAATAGAGCAACAATATTCTGTTTTATCGTTAATGTCCTGTAACATAATCTTCCTGTGCCAGAATAATGCACTTGAACGCATCAAAGCTTTGTGATTGGCCGGCGTCACCCCATGTGTCGGGGCATGGCTGGTGAGCAGTGGGCACTATTTCGCTGACGTTGTCCGTGTCAACAGGAGTGACAGTCCGCACACACACACAAGACCGCAATTATGGCAGAAGCAAAAAAGCCCAAAATATATAATTTTCACTCCGAGTGGGAGGATGATTAGTGTTTTATCTATTCCAATTCAAAGTCCATCTGTCTCATCTGCAATGCGAGCGTGGCTTTATCGAAGAATGGTAATTTAGGAGCGGCATTTCAAAACAGTGCACAAACGCTACGAGACGCAATTCCCTCCTAATTCTGCCCTACGCTCCCAAAAGGGGAGGGGCCTGAAAGGACAGCTAAATGCACAGCAGTCCATTTTCACCAGGCCCAACAACAAGAGCAAGGCTGCTACCATAGCATCTTATCGTGTCAGGCACGTTCTTTCAAAGACGACGAAGTTGTGAAATAAGCATTCCTGGAGGCTGCCGACGCGCTTTTGGGGGACAGTAAAAATAACAGTAGCATTTCAACAGGTTTTTGATATAATAAAAACTCAAGTTAGATACCGTTATTAATCAGCTGTAAGTTTTAGTTTGTTTGAACTTATTCATTATAATTATTGTACAAAATGGTATAAGAATGCAAACATTAAAGAGCAACTTGCAGGTTTTTTTTTTACTACATTTATGCTTAACCTTGCCTGAAAATTACAATTAAAAAAGTGAATGCAGGATTTGATGATATGTTTTACGAGACATAAGGGCAAGAATTCAGAGGGAAAGGAGCAATTTTGAGCTCTGCTACTAAAAACTGCTTTTTTTAAAAAACGTCATACGTCAAATGCGTCATATTACGTCACATGGGGGAGCAACTTTCTCAGACTCCTTCTCTGCCCAATCCGCGGTAGTAGTTTGTAGTTAGTTTGAGCGGTTGTAATTTAGTGAGCTGGTATTTTTTTGGTCATTTTACATTGCATTTCACCATTTGTAATCATGGTGAGCTTGTGTTTGTGCAGGTTGCACAAACTCGAGCCTGTCAGGACATCGAGTCCACAGTTTCCCTCACGTTCCTGGGTGCTTTGTGCATCCACCTCCCTGCAGCACATACTCTCCACAGCTGAAGCCTATCAAACTAAACGTTTATCAGGAAACCGTATTACATCTCTCTCCCCCTTCGCTCCTCTCTCTCTCTCCCCTCCGGTACACAGCACCGTAAGACGTAGTGTGGAGTTGCATTAGGTAACGCTGTGGTGGCTGTACTGCTCCAGCCGTCTCCTTTGTGTTTGTTTGTTTCCCCCTGTCTGTGTTGTTTGTGTGGGCGTGGTGGCTGTCACTCCTGGCTCCCGGCTCAACCTCCACTCACCTGCTGCAATCAGCTGTGCACCCTCCCCGACTACACACCTGCTTTCCATCAAGCCATTTACAACGGCATATCAACTGAGGCTCCACAACCTTTCTCCGCCAGATCGTTGTAAAACCACAGTGGTATAACTTCAAGGCTACTTAGCATTATAGCTATTTTCTCATACCTGGATGTTTTAGCGGCGCGAGAAACGGCTGATACTTGCGCATTAGTTTCTGTTATGGATCAGTATCAACAGTCCTGCCAGCAACGTTACTATATTATCAATACTACTTTAGTTATAGCCTGATATATGATTGCTAACTTCATTTCATTTCAAACCTTTATTTATCCAGATTGGTCCTATTGAGATCATAGATCTCTTTTTCAAGGGAGACCTGCAGCAATTAGGTTCCACATGAAACAACATAAAACAATAGAGGATATCATACAACATATTTACAAGCTACATTTACATACTTATCAACATTTACTCATCATCAGTGATTATCACAACATTTATGTTGTGATGTTAGCTAACATTAACTGTAGCTAACGCCAGTCACTCACCAAGACAGCTGCCCTGTTCTCCACTGATTCTCCTCACACCAAAGCTCCATTTCTCTCCGATGGCCGTCATTTCTTCTAATCCTTGGCTCCTGGTCTCTTGGACGCCTAGCAGGCTCATAATTATATGGTTGTGGTCCGTCATATGCATTTGAATATTTATTTTCAACCTCTTCTGTGTCAAAACTAGCATTGTGATCCATGTTTATTCATACGTTAGACCGGCTGCTCTCCCCCATGTTACATCACACAAGGGAGGTCACGTGGGGAGGCTTTTTTTATGCGGAAGTAAAAATGTCTTACAAAAACGACGCCAGATGTCAAAGTAGTGTATATGTTTTGGAAAATCTAGTGTATACATCATTTTCCTACACATTTATTCACTGGTGTCTCTAACCTGCAAGTTGCTCTTTAAGATCTGTTCTGTTTAAATTGATTATAGTCTATTATCAATTCAGGTTAAGAAACTAGTGTTGCTTGCATCCTATTTTAAAAGGCATTTCTTTTTATACTCTAATAAAATGCAACAAAAAAAAGGGTTTGATTCTATTAATTTTGTCTTTTTTTAAAAAAAATTGCACTTTGGCAGCAGATTCCTGTGTAGCTTCAGATCTGAGTTGTCTTATTAGTAAGCCTAATTTATACTTTTGTAGCAACAATATTTTTATATAATGGCAAAGAAAGGGTTCAGAGTCTTTTCTTTTTTTCCTGTGTCATCTGTGGCAGCACTGCCACAAGTTCCTCTTCAGAGAGGGTCTTCAGTACAGGTGGCAATATCGTCACCTGCCTGCGCTCATCTCTGAAACCAGACCATGTAAACAGGCTGGTGTTTCTTGCAAAAAATCTTTAAGAGATGACATGAGCAGCCCTACCAGCATTTGCCATGGTGGCCAAAACATTTTAATTTGGTCTTAAATTGTAGTTCAACATTTATTTCCTGTTACTTCTGGACCATGACGGTTGGCCAGCCTTCAACGTTTAACTGAGTGGAATATGTTGAATATGTTTTACCAAAATGTTGGCTATATGTTAAGGAGTTTTCAGTAGGTTGTGACAGTGCACTGCAACATGTTTGATTTCATTTGGTCTAATTTATTTTTATTTATCATATTAATAATATATGTTTAGTATGGTTTTGGAAGTGCGCTCCAACATATTTGTTGATCTTGTTTGTTGGTAAAATATTATTTGTTTTAAAGTTCAATAAATGGTCAATGAATAATCGTCAAAATAATCGTGATATCAATTATTGACCCAAATAATCGTGATTATGATTTTTGCCATAATCGCACAGCCCTAGTTTCATGTAAGTTTAGTTCTTTCACTCGTAGCTCGGGCTGCGGGGGTGCTAGAGACGGGAGCATGTTGATGCGACCTTCCTAGCCGGAGATATGGCCGCATTTTACAATAAACCTCCGTTGGGTCACTTAAAAACAAATATCGCAAATCGAATCGCAATATTTGTCAGAAAGATCGCTATTAGATTTGCCCCCAAAATCGTGCAGCCCTAAAGGCCACTACACACCAACCTGAGACCAAAGAACGCATACCGAAGGCGTCCCGACTTTTACGTCCGCTACGTCGTCCGCCTACGAACACACCGCAAAGACTTCAGTTGACGAGTGGCAATAACTGTCCTTACCAGCAGGCAGCGGTAGTGTGTATTCGTCATTCAAAAGAGGCAACAACCGGAAGACAGACTATACACCGAGAGAAGAA
Organism: Gymnodraco acuticeps; assembly: GCF_902827175.1. Lineage (NCBI taxonomy): Eukaryota > Metazoa > Chordata > Actinopteri > Perciformes > Bathydraconidae > Gymnodraco > Gymnodraco acuticeps. The sequence continues at coordinate 268,827 of NW_022990565.1, read as the reverse complement.
GAACAGGCTGCATGATATAAACAAACAACAAATAGCGTCTGGGTTCCATTTTCACTCTCTCTCGTTGATCGAAAACATGTAAACATAAAAAATAAACTCTTGCGTCCAGGTGAGATGAAAATGAAAAAGATTAACAGTCTGTGTGTGCCTTCTTAATCGTTTGTTTTGGTCCCTCACTTGCGCTTCGCATGCACTGACTCGCTAAGCTGAACAGCCAATCAGAGTGATTTCTTTGTCCCGACTTTCTCTGACCTTGAATCGGCCGCGGGAGGTGTGAAAATGTGCCGTAAAGCAACGACCGTGCGGGACACACCAACCTGAGTAGGGCGCCGCGAATGCCCGACTGCCTCTGACTCTCAAAATCGGGTAGGTGTGTCAGGGCTTTAATGCTGAGAAGTATATATTACAGCACTTTTTTGGGTATTATATCTTTGGGTCGCGATTTATTGACAAGGGAAAAAAGTGGGTCCTGAAGTAGACCAGTTGAGAACCACTGGTTTAACTCACACCTGTTGCTCTCGATATAATTTTGCTGAAAAAAGGAGACAGGGAAATAATCTAAACCTCACGCGTGGCGTTTCACTGTCAAGGGGGGGCGATATAGCGTACATGTAATTACATTGCAAATATACTGACTTGAGCCCCACCACTGTATGGGTTAGCCCTACCATAGATTACCCAACAAAAATACTCTGGAGCCTCCACTGGCCTGGAACGATATTTCGTTTTAATTTTGATCCTGGTGGACTGATCATATTGGGCTCTGAGACTGCTTATTTTTTTGACCTCAGTTCTGACTTGAGAGGGAATGTTTGGTCAAACACTTTGTGTTTTGTCTCATAGTGGCGTTTCACATTGGCACTTTTAATGAGCGCCACGGTCTCTGAACAAATGAGACACACTGGTTCTGTGCTCCCAGTGGGCAGGATGAACATGAATGAGTCCGTCCACTCAGGGTTAAAAGCTCTGTTCTCACTGTCCACTTTTCTCTTCTTGGAGAGCGCCATGTGTCATTATTTGTCTCTCCCTGTCTGCCGCTAACACGCCTGTTCACTCTCTTCTCCGCTTCCATCCCTGTATCGCTAATTATTCTCTTCACTTACTTTCCTCTCCACTTCTCTCTGCCACACTCTCGTCTCTTCTTCTGTGTTTCTCTCCCTGTATCGCTCACTCGTCTCTTTCGCCCCCTGTCGGCGGTTAAAATAGAATCGCCCCGTCAAAATTGAAATCCCCTATTACGTCCCGTCCACACAGCGGCGTGCATTGAAGCTTCCAACGCTTCTGCCCATTCACTTTGAATGGGGTGACGTCACTTTTAGCCGAACTGCATTTTGGGAAGCGACGTGGAGCGTTGCTGGCGTCAAAAGTTGAGCAATGTTCAACTTTTGACGCCTCGACGGAGGCGTCAGCCAATGAAATCCCGTTTATGCAAATATGCCAGTACAATCGCTAGCCAATCAAACCGCGTGTATGCTGGGAGAGACTACGCAGGTCATTTTCTCATATTCCAAAAAATTGAGGGAAAATTCATTATAGCGGTCAGAGTTCCCGTTAGAATATGTTTTCGCCGGTCAACATGTCCGTTAAAGTTTAAATCTTCCGGACAAAATGAGAAAAGTGCCGGTCAAAGGTCTTCTTTGTTATTTATTGTGCTTTAAAACAAATTAATATGATTCGATATTAAACAAACTAATTATAGTAGATTAACTACATTATTCAAAAGTGTACAGTAACTTACAATAACACGGAAATAATAAACGGAGCGCTCTCCCTCTCCTGACAGCCTGTCAGTATCATGCAGCTCGCGGATCCAGTAATGAGTGACCCGACAGTAAAACTAAACATATCTATAACTAGTTTAGGTAGTTTGAGAGGTAATTAAAATAGCTACGTGTGATATTCTAACCTGAAGTGTGTGTTTTGTTCTGCTCACCGCTGCATGTGATTATGCAGAGCTGCGTCAGCAGCAGCTGATCTCTCTCCCCCGTCAGATTAGACTTCACTCGCGTTTATGTCCATATCGATCAGATCCAGCTAGTTCTAGCTAATGATATGACTACCTGCTTATTAAAAGACACCTAAACAATAAGTGTCGCTATGCAACTGGGTGAGGCCACAAAGTATAGCGCAGCATTATGCATTTGTTTACATGCCCACCGGAACCCCGAGGCATTACCAACAGATCAACGCACAATCAACCCACACAGAACATCTCTTTCTCCACATTAAGTGTTAGACATTAAAATGGACTATTCTTGTCTGTCACATACTCTTTTGTCTGTCACATAAGTGGCGCAAGTTGCGCAACTGATGTGGTATTGCTAAGGGGAAATTATTTTGAACGGACACTTTGACCGGAGAGATTTAGATTTGCCGGTCTTCTGCATATTTTACCGGTCGTAGTCCGGTAATTACCGGCTAACGGGAACTCTGATAGCGGTAGTGAATCACCCGGTGCTGTATGATCAGTCTCTGTTCATCTACCGGGATACAAACCGGAGGAGCGAGGCATGGAGGGAGGTGGCAGAGACAGTGGATGAAACTGGTAGGTTTTCGCCTGTTTGGGGATTTTATATCCAGTTTACTTCGTTTTAACATTGCTATTGCTTTGTATGTCGGGGGCGGGAGATTCATGTGATTGGTTGTTGGTCGCGTTGCTCGCAAAAAATCCCCAAGCTTCAGATACGCCCACCTCCAAGTGTCAACGCACCCGCTGTGTGGACGGGCCGTTAATGTATTGATTATAGGTCCGGGTCCGTATAGGTCGGTGTCTGGGTCCGGATCGCCAGTTACTGAACTATGATCTCTAGAAGCTCAGCTAAGTAACCAACGGTAGACATCAAACAATGTAATTACATAGCCGATGTTATCCGTGTGCAGACAAATGATTAAACACCAGCACCTACAGAGTGTTAGGTTAAAGGAGATGTTATACTTCAGCAGTACAAATCTAGCCGAACCATGTCATTTAAAAAATCCAGTGCACCAACAAAAGAAATAAAGAAGCTGTGGATTGGTTTGCAGTTTCGGTCTCATAAGCGTTACACACCTAATTAATGCTGTATGTTCAAACTCAAATCCTGTGCTAATGAGTTTTTAAGTGTTTTAATCAAATAATCAGCAGGAGACTGTGTTATTTGCTCGGATTCTAATCAGGAGTAACTCAGTACAGCTATTAACTTAATTTATATGTAGCACCCAACTCAAATGGGGCTGAAAGAAAATGAGACAAATACCACTGAGATACAACAAAAAGTAAAAATAACCTAAACATTTAATATGGAGGATTTACTTTGATGCTCGATTGTTTTGTATGTTTGCAACAATTTCTACTTTTGTCGTTTCATTGGAAAAGTGAATTATTTGGAGACCTGTTTGCAATGTGTAAGTTGAACATTTCTACTGGTGCTCCCAAGTTTTGTGGGTGAAGAGAATTAGAAGTAACTAGTTAACTAGATGTAGGGAAAATCTCTCAACACACAAACTTCCAGGCACAGGCCTAGGTGGCTACAAGCAGCAGGAACTTACCCTGAAGGAGCCCCACAAGTAGACTGCCCCTTCCTCTGTGAGCGCAGCTGTGTGGCTGTCCCCCGCCGACACCTGCACCACCTTCTCCTCCAACACCACCTTCCCTGTAACCATCTCAGACCCCTCCTCTGATGTGTCCCGGCCAAGGGCTCCCTCGTCGTTACAACCAAAAGTGTAGACCTACAAAATACAAAAAAGGTTAGCCGGTAGCTAAAGCCATTCAATTTGAAATTTGAAATAATGAAGACAGAGGCGTCCTTACTTGGCCAGTGACGCTGAGGCACACTGTGTGCATGCCTCCAGCTATCACTTCCACAATTTCTTCTGGCAGCGACACAAGGGCTGGCTTCTTCCTCTCAATGGTGTTCTCGCCAAGACCCAGCTGTCCAACATCGCCCTGGCCCAGAACAAGAACCTGACCCGCCTCCTTGCAATGGCTCCTGTGGGAAACTGTTACACACAAACAAACAATTGTATATCAGTATTCAATTTGATCCAAGATATTATAAGTCTTACGAGGCCAAACTTAACTGTGGCATAATTTGTGTAATTTGTTTTGTTTAACACTTATTTGTGGCACTTAAATGGCCTTCTTTAAATGTAAGAAGACACATGCATTGGCTTCAGCTGATATTTAAATGCATTTATCTTAACTATCCCCCTTATTTAAAGCAGTATTTTGTACCCTACTCACCAATTCATCAAGTTAGACATTCTGTTCAGATTTATTTCTCTGTCCCCTCTGCAAAAAAATGTATTGGCAGAAGAGCGTTCATGTTCAAAGCCCCAACTGACTGGAATACCTGCTGCTATTAGATCTCTTGCATCATTGGGTATATTTAAACATGCATTGTTATCTCACTTTCAACTGGTCTGTACTTGTTATAACTGATATTGATGAAACTGATTTGCTTGACTGTCTCAAATTGTAATGATTGTGTGTAGGGATGCTCCGATCGATCGGTCACCGATCGAGATCGGCCGATACTCACTCTCTACCGATCGATCGGTGCTCTCTAAACATGCCGATCGCGAGAGCCGATCGCATGACGTAAAATACATGACACTTTTCTCTGTGTGCGGCAAAACAAGCTCGCCAAAATGGCTTCACCGGTCTGGCATTATTTTAAGGTGTCCGAAAAAGACAGTAAAATAGCGGTATGCAACGTGTGTGAAGCAGAAATCCTGCAGCTCCGCCCGCCGGACAGGTAAGCGCAGTGAAACACACACACAGGGAGAACCAGACCGCAGTTCATTTCCTCATATTCCAAACGAGAAATTACGGCAGAAAATCACCCGGTTCTTTACGACCAGAACTATTAACGGGATACAAACCGGAGGAACCAGGCATGGAGGGAGGTGGCAGAGACAGTGGGTGAAACTGGTAAGTTTTCGCCTGTTTGGGGAGTTTATATATATATTGCTCGCATAAAATCCCCGGGGTTTTTTGCTTTGTATGTCGGGGGCGGGAGATTCATGCGATTGGTTGTTGGTCGCGTTGCTCGCAAAAAATCCCCAAGCTTTCAGACACGCCCAGCTCCAAGATTTTCGAAGAGCTGCTGTGTGGACGTATCGTAAGAGTTAGACCTAACACACTTAGCTATTTTATCTACCTCTGGAACAAGCTAAACTAGTTATTATAAATATATTTATTCTTCACTGTCGGGTCACTCATTAATGGATCAGTGAGCTGCATGAGATACTGACAGGCTGTCAGGAGAGGGAGAGAGAGGAAAAGAGAGCGCTTCCGCTCATTTCTCCCGTGTTATTATCCAAAGTGAATGTAAACTTGAATAATGTACATCATTTGAATGTAATAATTAAGTTGATTGTTGTTTGTGGAAGATCCAGTGAATGAGCCCCATTAACTGAGTTTAAACATCACTTTAAATGGAAGATTTAAAGTGATGTTTAAATCTTCCATTTAGGCCCCGCCCACTCGATCGGATCGGATACCGATTCCGGCCCCGAAATTGGCGATCGGAACATCCCTAATTGTGTGCATTACTTGAATTTCACTTAACAGACTGTATGTGGTTTGTCTTGTGTGTCATGTTTTGCATTTTGTCTTTTTGTTTATGAATGTCTGTAAGTTGTTACTATTGTCGGGACCCCCTTGAAAACGAGATGGTGCATCTCAAGGGGTTTATCCCAATCAATAAAATGTCTATATATAAAAAAAAGTGAAAAGGCATAGGACATGAGTCAGCTTGTGAAATCTGTGGGGGTGTGGTGAGACACGTTTTGCTCCTAAAAAATGGGTGTGTGTATTGTTGTCCATGTTCATATGCAATGGTGCATGTTTTAATAGATTTCCATTGTCTAGTCTTGTCTGTTTGCCTTTTCCCAACACTGTTCTTTTTAAAAGCACAAGTTATTTACCTTTCACTTTCTTGGATCCTTCATTCTCCTCCACAACAACTGGCTCAGACTTCCTCTTGGTGGCGGTCTTTTTAGCAGGCATGATGGCAACACTTAATGACTATAAAGAAAAATATAGGAGGAATTTGATGCAAGATGTTTAAATGCCCATCAATGGTTAAAGTCACTGAGCTGAAGGTGAAAAAAACAACAACATGAAAATGTTTTTATCAGAAAGTGCACCAAGATTACAAATTCAGTTGAACATCTTACTAACATATGGTGAGTGTAGGTGTCATGTCCAAATACAGTGTAATTAAAGTAATTTAGAGCTAACAGTACACTGACACTTAAAGGGTAGTAGACAAAGAAAACGTCTCAAAAATACTACATAGCTAAACAGAGCTTAAGTAATGTATCAATTCATGTATTTATTGACATTTGCAAATACATGAATGCCCCTTTGTTAAGTTCCCGGGGACCGATGTTGAGGCGCTTTCAGAATGATGTATATCAATTTTAGGCAATATTGCATTTCCATAAGCTCACAAGCCTACTGGCAAACGCAGTTGACAGACACAATCAGTCAGTCCTTATTTTGGTTGTAACATTAACCAACTCTCTTGACAGCCGTTCATGTTCAACAGCTGTCAGAAAGTCATTCGAATGGCTGGCAGTGTCAGACTTTCACTCCACATACAGTTGTGCTTCGTCCGCTTCTGTTACCATGCTGTTGTGAAATGAAACCCCACCCCCCCCCAAAAAAAAGTACAAAACAAACGGAAGTCCCGCTGAGCTCTAACTGACTCCCAGAGGTTATATGTTTGTTCAGAGTGCTCAGCCATTTAGCATTTTAAAAATAAGTAGCGTGATCTAACGTTAGCAGTAAACTTACCCATGTGTCCTTGCTAACAGTTAAAGAGCGAGGATATGAGACTAGCAACATGGCTGTGCTTCGGTTCTCCTTATGACTAACGTTAAACTATATGTGACAGAGTTGGCTACTTATACATGAGGAATGTAGAATGCAGAAATCATGTTTTAATGTTAGTTAGCATTAAAGTAGAGCTAAATGTTACTAGCTAATGGAATGAGCTGTTTGCTAGCTAGCAAGCGGCGTTAGCATGCCATTCAAAAATGAATGAGATACAATAACACACGTAACGTCTATTGAATGGACTCATACACACTGCTTACGACTTGTTTGTTATCGCTTGTATTTTTCGGTTGAGAAGTTTAGGAGCTGATATTTTACTAACCTGTTATATGTAGTAGTCTGAACTTTGCTTAGAAGTGAACGTGCACAACCTCTTCGGTTCCCGGTCTTGAAACACGTACCATACATATGACGTCACGTTCTGGAACCCATGACTCCTTAAAGAGACAGTAGCACTCCAATGTGGTGGAAGAAAACTTGTGAATTTAATCAAAAGTCCTACGTTCAAGCTTCAGATAAAAACAGTAGGCCTACTAATTATGCAGCAGAATGTGGCAAACCTTAATGTCTTGCCTATTGTTTGATACAGCTGCTAATGTTGCATCTTACTTAAACAGCTAGATATGTCAGGTACTGTAATTATACCTCAATAAATTATACCTGTATTATCTTTTCAACTCAAAATAGGAAATTATTGTTATTTTCCCGTCACTCTTTGAAAATAGAACTGCTTCAAACCATGAGGATGTATATTTTACAAATCAAATGTATTACAAGTTTCCTCGTCTAGACCTCTTAAAATGCATTATCTCTAGAATACATCACAACAGTGAGACATTACTGTACCTTGGCACCAGGTGTCGCTGCAGCATCATGTTCTTATTTAGAGGTTTTATTTCCCCTATAAATCTCCACATGAACCCATCTTTAGGTAAGACAGGTCTGTGATTTAAGAGCCAGGTGCAGTCATTGACTAGAGATGTCAAGGATTTGTAAGGTTTTTAATTAGATCCAGATGTGACTATTTACAATCAAAAAGAAAACTGTCAGTCCGTACAATTCCACATTCAATTAAAAAGGAACTTAATTTTACAGAAAAGGTATTCTTTCATATTCCCATTCTTGTAGCATTTAATCATAAACTAATATTTTGTGCTTAAAAAAATAGCAACCTATATTACTTTTATATTTAAAATGTATTTTCAAATGAAAGGAAGACAAGATATACACAAGCATCGGTTAAACCTATATCAACCTGTACACAGCATGAACAACCCTGTAAGCTACTGGCCAGACAACTTAAGATAAAACACTTCTGCAGTTTCAAAATGTTCCAGCCAAAATGACTCCCTGTTAACCGTTTATATATTTTCTGATTTGTTTTGATAAATCCCTGATCTACACGCACAGTAACTTACATTAAACTTCTAGTATAGACCATACTAGCATCACCTTATTCAAAATGGCTACAGAATGCATTGCATGTTTGACCTTTAAAGGGAAGTACAAAAACTCATAAAAAAGTATAAATGAAGAGAAAAGATCCAGATCCAACAGCATTGGATTCTGTGTTGGCTCATGCAGTGAATTGCAGAAATCAGTGATATGAAAACCAGTTTTCTATAGTCCTTTAGGCATCGAGTAAGTTGGCACAGATAAAAACACCAACCAGCCTCCTGACCGGCACCTTGTACTATATTAACGCTTAAATGGCCACCTCACATCACAACCATAAATACAGGCAAGCCAAATAAACATTAAAAAAAGGCTCAAATAAAAGCGGTCACTACTCATGTGATCAAAGTTACAATATAAAATATCTTGTGCATTACAGAATATTTCGTAATAAGATCTTTCCAAGTTTCATTCTAAGGTATAACAATAGCAGTCTGTACACAATTTATATAAAACACACAATATCCCAGAGATGTCCAGTCCTATAACAGAATATCCCAGTCTTCGTCGCTGCAGCCGCTTCTCTCTCATCTATTATTACTGTGTGGAGTGTTATGAATCATCATCATCATCATCGTCATCATCATCATCATCATTATGGTCATTATTATTACTATTATTATTGTGTGTTATTACATTAACAAGATGAGTTAGCTTTTCCATATACAGTAAAGAAGAAAAAAAAGGCAACACAGAATGAGGCCGCGTTAAAGGTTGTAACTAGATCCAGTCCCTGAGGGGTACCACACAACAGCAGAGTCAGCCCTGTAGGTCCTCCGCCACTTCCCCCTTCATTGGCACGTGGTTCCCCCTGTTGTCCGGGATAAATACTGCATCTGGTCCCCAACCACCACCGCCACCACCTCAGTTCAGTCAAAGCAATGTAGTGGGAGGGCGATGGAGGGCAAGCAAGAAGCATTTCTTGTTTTGAGTCAGTTCTAGGCTTTCCCTGATAATCTGTACAGTACATTCGGGAAATGTAAAAGGGCGATCTGTCTGCATAGGGAGCAGCTTCTGGCCACGCAGAGATCTTAAGTGCTTCATAATCCACAAAGAGGAGAAGGGGGCTAAGGCCGATGAAACCTAAACAAAACAAAGAGATTTCATAAGAAACAAACCTTTATATTTATAATACTTACTCACTATTTCCATGAAATTGAACCCTGTTGTTAATATTGTTTATGATCATTATTTGTTATGATCAGCAATAGCCATTCCATGTATTTAGATTATGTCATCTATCTATAGAGTAGGTTTAATTGTTGGCGTCAGGATCTGAAAATCCTGTGCTGCATTTGATTTAACTTCCTATGCAGAAGGGATTTACATGATGCATGCAATCCAGGTTTAAATGAATGACTTTTTTTAAAACTATCCTAATTACCGGTATATACCTTCATTGTCCTCCCTTATTACTGTCATACATTCCTCCCTCACCTCTGGTCTTGTTCCCTCACTTTTCAAATCAGCCGCCATCACACCCATACTGAAGAAACCTGGTGCAGACCCCAACAACTTTAATAACTACCGTCCCATATCTAACCTACCATTTCTCTCAAAAATCCTGGAAAAAACTGTTGCATCCCAAATCCATACCCACTTGTCTGACAATAACCTGTATGAACAATTTCAATCTGGTTTCCGCCCCCATCACAGCACAGAAACAGCACTGGTGAAAATCACTAACGACCTCCTCATGGCAGCTGACTCCGGACTACTAACTATCCTCATCCTCCTTGATCTTAGTGCAGCTTTTGACACCATTTCCCACAGCATCCTCATTGACAGACTGACCTCCATCGGGATCACTGACACACCCCTCCTCTGGTTTAAATCATATCTCTCTGGCCGCACTCAGTTCATCCAACTCAAAACCTTCAAATCACAGCCACTTCCAGTCACAACCGGTGTTCCCCAGGGCTCTGTCCTGGGGCCTCTTCTTTTTATCATCTATTTACTTCCTCTTGGCAATATCTTCCGTAAACACAACATCCACTTTCATTGTTACGCGGATGACACCCAGCTCTACTTGTCCTCCAAACCAACCACCATCCTCCCTCCATCCTCCCTGTCTGACTGCTTACAGGACATCAAATCCTGGTTTTCCTCTAACTTTCTCAAACTTAACGACAGTAAAACCGAGGTTCTCCTCATTGGCACAAAATCCACCCTAACCAAACCTAACAGTTTCTCAATTACTATAGACAACTCTTCAGTCTCCCCCTCCCCTCAGGTTAAGAGTCTGGGTGTCATCCTCGACGGCACACTTTCATTCAAATCTCACATCAGTAATATCACTCGGTCTGCCTATTTCCATCTACGCAACATCAACCGCCTCCGGCCGTCCCTTAACCCTAAGACCACCGCCATTCTTGTTCACACCCTGGTCACTTCCCGCATCGACTACTGCAACTCCCTTCTCTTTGGTCTCCCTCTCAAATCCATCCACAGACTTCAACTGGTTCAGAACTCTGCCGCCCGCATCATCACCAGAACCCCCTCCATTAACCACATCACTCCTGTTCTTCAGCAACTTCACTGGCTCCCCGTCAAATCCCGTATCGTTTTTAAGATTCTGCTCCTCGCCTTTAAGGCCATCCATAACCTCACTCCTCTGTACCTCTCCGACCTCCTGCACATCAACACACCCATCCGCACTCTCAGGTCTTCTGCTTCCCTCAGCCTCACTGCACCCCCCTTCCGTTTAACCACCATGGGGTCTAGAGCCTTCAGCCGCTCTGCACCCCGCCTCTGGAACTCCCTCCCACCTGACATCCGCAACACTGACTCTCTCCCCATTTTCAAATCACGCCTCAAAACATATCTCTTCACACTCGCATATCCACCCTGATCATTATCCATCACACATCCTCTGTTTTATTTATTTGATTTGTTGCATTGTCTTGTTTATGTTTCTTATGCTGGTGTTAGGTATTGTGTATCTTGTTTTTTATGTGTTTGTACGGCAACCTTGAGAGCCTTGAAAGGCGCCTATATAAAATAAATGAATTATTATTATTATTATATCTGCCCCACTGTTTACTCTTCTGTGTTAACGCTGTATCAGAGCTGTATCCAGTTACTGCTAATGCAAAATCACTATTCAGGGACATTAAGTGTCTAGGTGACAAAGTGGTTTTTACTGTGAAATAGTCACAGGAAACACAATGTTATTGTCACTGAGGAAAGTGCCGAGATCAATCATTCGTCTGGAGACCTTATGGTCGCTAGACAACATGGCAGAAATCATTTTTAGCATGGCAGGGAGTATGGGTCCAAGAAGAAACAGCCACAGTGAGAAATAGTATGAGCAATATGTGTTTTTGTGTAGACAGATACACCAGTTGCTCTTCTGCTGCACTTCTGACACAGTAGCTGCACACAGAGTATTTGCTGTAGTATTAAAGCCCACTCGCTGTTACCACGGTAACCACAGTTGTCGCCAAGTCAACCAGTACTGAAGTCGAAAAGGATTGTAATTGTCAAGATCGTTCTGAAAAAAAGTATACCTCGTGTAGATCCTGCTCTCTTCATGCACCTCCATTTCAGTGCTCTTATAGTCGTTGAGCTCCTTCCTGATGGCCGCCTGGATGTCAGGAAAGAGGGAGTTGGCGTGAACAAAAGGAAAAATGCTAATCATTGCTCTTTGATGTTGATCAAATGTAAAACACAGTCCACTGCTGAGAGATCAAGTGTTTGCTGGACACAGTAAACAGACCTTGTCAGCCGGAGTCAGCTTGGTCCACGGCTTTTCCGCTCTCCGATCATAATCATTGGCATCTGTGACTTCCACATATTCGTGGAACCGCAGGATTTTTCTTGCCTGTAGTTCTGCAACTGTGGGTCTTTGACTCAGCTATATAAACACATGTCCGTTTAGTATCAAGCACTATAGATGGTTTGACTCTTGAACGTCTGTTTTTTTAGGGTTTCACCTCACCTTCCTGGTCAGCCGCCGTTTGATCTCTCTAACCTCCGCTTGTCTGTCAGACCGATTTCTAGCTGGAAAAAGAGGGAAGGAAAACAGACAACAGAGCTTTATTTAGTTTCTGCATGAAAGCCTGACTTCATGTGCTACAAAGGTAAAGACAAATCGTTTCTAAAATTAGACATCTCAAGCTCAATACGCATTTCAAACAGTCTTTTCAAGTGGATGTTGTTGCATGTATAAAATGCTTATTTACATAAACAATTCATTCATGGACAAATCATCAGTCCAAATTGAGCTGTAATGATTGTTAAATGCCACAAAACTAAAGTCCAACAAGCTTAAGAACAGCACACTCAAAACTGATTTTTGTAATGGATAACAACAATTGAGAAGGAAAGAAAGCTTTGATACTAACGCTGAAGGATGTTTCTTTGCTCGAGCTCCTCAGCAGTGGGTCTCTGGCTTAGTCGCCTGAAATAGTAAAACAAGAGAAGGGACTATTTTTAAACAGTTTCATTACGTTGTCATTCAAGCAATAAGTAGGACAGAGATCTAAGAAATGATCTCTAGATTTCTTCACGAAATGCACATTCACTATTGTCAGTTTTAAGGGTACAATTGCAAGTTTGGTGCCGTCTGTCTTTACCGAGTGAGTGCAGAGCCGATCTGTGTGCGGATGGCATCCCACTGCTCCCTGCTCTGCCAGGTGAGGCCGGTCTGTCCTGGAGGCTGGTCCTCTCTATTGCTCCTGTCCTGGGCAAACCTGTCCCTCTCCGGGGCGCAGGGACGGTTGCTCAGCTTCAGAGCCAGGGTGTCCTTCCTCTTGACCCTGCTGGCCAGGGCGCCTGGAAGAACCAAGAAGAGATGTGGTGAGGTGTGAACGACAAAGCTCTTGAAACAGTACATAATGTTTATATGTCATAAAACATCATTATGCTTACTAATTGGGGGTTCATCCTCCTCATCTTCATCTGAGTCTTCATCTTTATAAAGCACAGGGCCATCTGAGTCGCTGTCCTCCCGACGCATGCCATGCTCTCCTTCCTCTTCCTCATCCTCTTCGCTGCTGTTTCCCCCCGGGATGACGCAAACACCGGCGTCTCCGACAAAGCATCTGCGACTCCGTGGCTCTAGCTCTGGCTGTGGGATTTCCCCATCGTACTCCTCCTCTTCCTCATCATCTTCCTCATCTTCTTCTTCTTCCTCATCTGAGTAGTCATCTTCAGATCTAATGGAAAGAGAAAATATAACAGATTTACACATAAAGAATACGGATGAAGCATCTGTTTTGGGGTATTTTACTAATAAAAGCACTTAAACATGACTAACTGATTTGACCAATTCAAGATGTAGGTATCCAACCTTCAACATAATGAACTATAGCTGTACTTTGAGAAGTCTTATCCCAACCTTATAGTTGTACTTGACTTTGCTATGATCAGGGAAGGGTTTTCTTTAGGATGCTTATTGTCTCATGCCTGGCTGGATCTCATGAAGGTAGACGCCTTGAACTATTCTGCTCTTTTTCATGTCACCTAGTGAATTTACATGATCATGTACTGAGTGTGGAGGAAACTTCTGAAGCAATTGGAGTCAGGACTCAGAGAGACACGAAGAGAGCTGGAGCTTTGATGGCAAACACTGACGGTTTATTTGGAGCTTCGGCCGGAGAATTCACAAGACATGTCACGGCCACGAGTTGACCACACGGTAGAGATGCCACAATCAATTCTGAAGACCCCTCCTGTAGTTCCAGGTTTTAACTAGTTCAGAGGGTAATAATCATCATTCTTCAATAGATAGACTAAACAGCTGAGGACACTGAATCACATTTGTTGTCGCTTATGGCTCGGGGTCATCTACACCCGAGAAGGATGTGTTCCAGGTGTCCCACAACAATTACTATCTCTGACCGAGAGTTGCCCGGTCACAAACTGGTAACAACAACAAAATGCTAGGGCAGCCCCTCCTTAAGGGAGATAGCATGCTGCCCAAGGTGGGGCATCTGCGTCAGAGGGCAAAAGGTAAACATCTATGGAAATGATTCCCTGACACTGAGAAACTCACAGTTTTAGTGGTTGGATGCTGACGGGAAGGGGGCGCCCCGCCTGGTAGTCTGGAGGGGTGTCAAACAGCAGCGTGTGTGCGCGCTGCGACCCGTCAGGATGCGGCTGAGCCGGGCCGGGGCTGGACAGCGCCCGCTGGATCATGATGTGCAACGGGACGGGAGCAGGGCGCTGAGGGGAGTCATTGGTGGGGCTGGGTGGGTCAAACAGCATGGGTATGGGCTGGGGCAGCGGGTGGGGGTAGGAGTGCTGATGGTGGAGGTGGTGGGAGTGTATCTGTTGGCGGGGAGGTGAAGGTGGTCTGTGTGTCGGAAGGGGAGGGGAGGCAGGAGGGGGAGGCAGCTGAAAGCCCATAGAGAGGCTGTGGTCCTCGATAGAAAGCGGGGAGGGGATGATGGGATGGTTTGGGTCCTCCGTGTTGCGCTTAGTGACGGGGGTGGTCCTCTTAGGAGGCATGGGGGGAGAGGGCTTGGCTGGCACAAGACTGGCACCTCCAGTGGCTTGGGTGAAGTCACCTGCACATAGACAAACAGTTAAAACATGAAGCCATAAAGCAAGACAGTTACAGCTAAGGCCTGACAGTGAGAGAGCGGATAAAGGCCATTGAAGGTAAATAAACATAACTATAAAGAAGTATGAAGCTGGAGGAGGAGAAGGGGGTACGTTCTAAGATGATCAAATGTTTGAATATTGTCTGAGATGATTAATTTACAAGAAGCAATTTGAAACTTTGTTCATACATATCAGTATGTTGTTTTCCTCTGAATACGTCCAAATTACAGCTCTGGCTCTTCATAAACCAGACGCTCATGAAAATGTGGTGATTATATGTTTTTTAAATTCTGTTTAGAAAATGTTTTCTCCAGATTTCCCCCCCCAGTCCCGGCTCAGTGTTCATTACTATGATAATAATAATACATTCTTCAATGCCCTTTATACAGCGCTAGATGTGAATGACTTGCTTGCAGGCCTCTTATTTTTCTATCCAGTTTGCTGCTGTCACATGAGAGCACATGCATCAGCTGTTCATGTTTGATGTACCCAACATGACAGAATACACATGAACAAATAAAAATACTGGGGTTACATGTCTGACTGAGCATTATTGCGCACATACATACAGTGTTTGAGATCACATGACTGTGTCAACATGAATGCGCGCACTGCCCCCAACACACCAGTATGCAGCATGTGCCCCAGGTCACACAGACGAAGAAGATACACACAGCCTACATGCTCTTAACCTGCCACTTTGTTTTGTTTATGAGCATCTTGAAAGTGCAAAGCTCCTAAACAAAAGTCTATAATCATTAGCATGCACAGTTGAATATTTGCTATACAATTATTAAAACGCTATAGATTAGCTTTGAAGCCACATCATTGTTAAAAGCCATAGCCGTGCTACTGAGATATAATAAGAGTTCAGTGGCACCAGACTTTAAACATGCAGTAGACTGGATTACATCTTCCTTTTTAAATTAAGTCAACCCCTTGTGTTAGAGCCCTTTAGCCCCTCCATTCATATCCATCCATCCATCCCGGTTGAGCAAGAGCTGAGTGGATTAGCACTTTGAAATTCACTTGACGCATTGAAGGCCACACCGGGAACCCGCTAAAGGCTCTCCCTCATTCACATGCCGAATAGGAGAGTAAAGCATCAACAACATTCAATCGCTCACTCACACAGAAGTTGGTTCTCATGTACACAAAGCACCCAGCACTCATGATCAGCTCATTATGTGCATGCGGCTCCTACATACCACATCCAAAGAAAAGCAATCAAGGCCAGGTAAAAAGGCATTTTTTTGGGGGGTGGGGGGGGGGGGGGGGGTATGCTGGCAGCGAGAGAGGACGCGACACGATGAAGAACGCAGACTCTGGACGAGGCATTCCAAGCACGGCAGCCTGGCCACAGAGACCCCAGAGGGCATCCTTTACCTGAGCGCAGGCCTCCGGCCCGCCGGCACAGGTAGACGGGCAGCGACAGGTAGACATCGTAGTCGCACTCTCGCTTCCAGCAGGACCAGTAGAGAGGGAGCTGAGCGTTCTCTCCCCCCTGCAGGGCGGAGACTAACAGGGAGGAGACGGAGGCCTTCAGCGGGAGTCTTTCATTAGCTGCAATATGGTGGTACTGTATATGTTGATGTATGGATAAAGTGCGCTGAAGGAGGGCCCTACATGATCATCAATCTATTGAAAAATAGCCCCATATTGTGGGAAACATGTTTTGTTTGTGTTCCTGCCAAAAAAGATCAAAAGGTCGATACCACAGGTATGTCTAATGTTGGTTTAATATGAAGCAAAACCAGGAACACCTTAGCTTAGCTTAACTATGTTCATACAAATGACCTACCAGCTTTTATTAACACATCATTTCTAATCTCTTTCATGCATACAAAAACTAAAATGTAAAACAACACGTTGTGCTTAGCCAAGTGTCTCCAGGATGTAGCTTTCCAAAATGTTAAGCAATTACTTTTAAAACATTATTTAGTTATGAATTTAAGTCAACTCCATTAAGATAAAGACTTCTGTTCTCTAAATTGGATTTCTTGTTGGCCTGCTCTATGTAGTCCAAAGCTGTTAAAGCTGAACATGTTTCCAAGCTACAACCAAACAGCCTCAAGAGACAACAAGCAACATGTTTCCCTTTGTGACAGGTCACATGACTAGCTGATAAAATGACATACGAGAGAAACAGCGTATTATAACTAAAGAAAAAGCTATCACACAGACTCATCTACAGGCATGACAACATGTGCCCATCAGCTTAAGGGACCACAATTCATCAGATCTGCTGATAATAAGCTACAAATGAATCAAAGCAGACAGCCTTGCCCAAGTGGGAATTAATGCAAGATGAGACAAACCCACAGTAAACAACAACAACAACCAGCACACCGCAACTGTGTGAGCAGCTTCCCACAGCCACAAGAGTCCGTTATCTTCGGAGTGTAAATTCTGGGGAGAAGTTGCAGCTAAAAGCAGTCCAGGCGTAATAACGAATTAGCAGGGGAAAAGCTCTTCTAGCAGCTCAGACAATCATTAACAGGACAGGAAGTGTGTGTGTAGCTAACTTCTTTAAAAGACTCTCATTGCCATCAGTTGTGCACTGACTCATGAATGAATGAGAAATGTTTTCGCCAGTGGGAAAATGACATGCTTATTGAGCAAATACTTTAGTGTTTATCATGTATACTTGACGGTTGATGTTTGGTTCATGGGATCATGTTGATACCCTCCATCTAGGCGTGGCTATCGTTGGATACAAGTGACAATACCAATAAAACGTACTTTAATGATAGCACTACTAATGGAGTATTGCATTTGATGCCTTTTTTTAAATAATTGTTTACTTATTATACTTTAAGTGATTCCCATCATGTGAATACAAAAATTCCGCTTTGTAAAATAC
Source organism: Gymnodraco acuticeps (assembly GCF_902827175.1). Lineage (NCBI taxonomy): Eukaryota > Metazoa > Chordata > Actinopteri > Perciformes > Bathydraconidae > Gymnodraco > Gymnodraco acuticeps. The sequence continues at coordinate 251,134 of NW_022990565.1, read as the reverse complement.
CATCACCACTGATGAATGATAACATATATTTAAAATATCTTCCCATGGAATACACGGCACACTACTTCACGGCACAACACCGCATTATAAGCCACTGTAGCTACTGCAGTAGGGGGCCAATCACGTCGCAAATTAATCAAAGGACACCTGAAAGACTGCATGCAAAAAGTACATGGTAGAACTGGGTATGAAAAGGATAGAAAATAGACTCAATACTAGTTAGAACTGGGATATTTACTGATATTCATCATCTGCAATTGAGCAGAACTTACCCAGCATGGGGGCATTTCCCCTGTTCACAGGCTTGGGAGGGGGCAGAGGGGGCTGCTTGGTGCCATGAGAGGTGGAGGTCAGGGTTCCACCTGAGGACTGCTGAGTGGACGTCCCTGCAGAGGAGATGGACCGGACAGGTTTGGGCGCCACGGGCGAGTGAGAGCAGTACTGGCCCGCGGGGTGGTTGGATGAGGTGCGGGGTGAACCCTTGCCTCCAGGTTCGGGGGCGGAGGTCATCAGCCATTTTGGAGGCATGACAGAGTGTTTAGGTGGCAGAGGTTCACGCAGGGTGTTCTGCAGGGCGTCCCGCAGGGCTTCGGGGTCGGGGACAAAATGGCTGTCTGACTCTGAAAACACAACAAAAAATAGGTCATTCACTACAATAGTATTCTGGGGAAATTTGGACAAAAGTGGCAGTAACATTTTAACATCTGTATCCAGCTTTAGTACACACACTATTCCACATGGTAGGCATTTAAATCTCATTATGAAATATTTCTCTTCATGTTTCAGTTCAGGGACTGAGCAGCAAGCTAATTATTTTGCTGCTTCAACACTCAGAAGCGCTCCCTGTGATAGCACTTGTTTGAGAATTGCATTATCTAGGGATCAGCGGTGAAGATAAACAGAGTGGGCGACTGCAATTAGCACCAAACCCCCCCCCCCCACGCTGCTGATGCTGCTCCCACCCCATTCCTCAAAGCCACAGAATTGAAATGCAGGGTTATTTATTTACAGAATAGCCTTTATCACTGTGGCATCACATCACATAACCAAAGAGGAAATAATACCGAAGAGAGGAAGTGAACATGAAGAACAGAGGAATAGAGAGAGAGAAAAATGAGGACAGAAAGAAGGAGATGTGATAAAGATAGAAAGAGAGTGGGAGAGAGAAAAGCAGCATCAGAGAGAGAAAAAAGGAAAATACAAGGTGAGAGAGAAGAGAGACAAGCAGGGACACATGAAGGAAAGTGGGAGAAAATATCTGTTCACCTGCATATCTGAAAAATAACTCTCTTTTCTAATAGTAGTTCTGTATTGGCGTTTTCAATATGATGCATTATGTTATATTATGTTGCAACCAATGTTCCACATGTGGATAATTAAGGTTTCTTCATCTTATCAACGTACTTCTGAACACAGGTACAGAAGCGATTCATGTGTCAGATAAATGATAACTGGATCAAAAAGCACTGTTATTTCTCAAAGTTTAGTGTTTTAGTCAAATCAATTAGTTATGGCTCTTCCCCAATTATCACAGGGCTGACAGTGTTAGCGTTAATAATGTGTAAAGTGATGGTGCCACATTAATTAGGAGAGGAGAGGAAAGGACGAGCTATTCCCTCATGTTCCTGAATAAGAAGCGTAGCTGGGGCAGGGCCCCTGGGAGCCGACAGGAGCCTGTCTATATCTGGCAGGACAGCACATAAGCAGGAGAGTGACAGTATGAGTGAGTGGACTGATGAATCACCTACTATCATTAAGGATGTGTGAAAGAGGTCAAATTGTAGAACACCTTATCTTTGACTTTACAGTGAGGATTATTTAAAGGTCTCCTATCATGCAAAATGCACTTTTTTATGTCTCTTATACATAAATATGTGTCCCCGGTTTGTAAGGGAACTCAAAAAGTGTTGGAAAATAAAACCCTCTCTTTTCCTCCGTACCCAAATCTCTAAAAACGGGGGTACAACGGAGCTGATCCAGATTTCCTGCCGATATGACATAATATCGGAAATGTGGGCTGGCTTTATGCCCACGGCCCAATCAGAAACGTTGCTATCAGAAACAATGCCCGATGTGTTTTGGAAGTAATATGGTCTTTGTTTACATTAGCAAGCATCGCTAACACTCAGAGCTGTAGGAGAGAGTATGTGTAAAGAAGCAGGAGATAAAAAAGGTACTCACATTGTGGTAAACCCGCAAGAGAAAAAGCATTTGTGCTCTATACTGCTTCAGAAATAATCCTTGATGTGGTTTTGAACATGATATGGCATTTAATCACGGCAGCATTTAGCTGTGTATCTGGGTAGAATTCTCCTGCATGAACAGCCATAAGCTCCCCCCTCTTTTTTTTTTTTAAAGCTTCAGACCCAGAATCAGCACTTCTCTCAGAGGGTTGAAATAGAGGGGTATGGCTAGAATGGGTAATCTGTTTGGTATTTTGAGCATAACACTTCATAGACATGTTCTTTATATATTTGTATTATCTGAGAACTATAATATATGCCTAAAATTGGGATAATAGGAGACCTTTAAGATGGACTTCATGATAACAAATTGTACCCAAAAATACTGGAAATGCCTCACCTCTGCGGGCCCTTCCCTCCTCAGCAGACGCATGTCGGGGGAGGGTGGGCTTCCAGTCGGCCTCAGCAGGCCGACTCCTCCGTCCATCCTCCGAGGGGGCCTTCTGCAGCCCGGGCCTCTTCTGGGCGTCCTCTGGGTGGAGTCTGCCTCCGCGCCGGCCCTCCTCCATCTGCCCTTGAATCTGTCCCTGCCAGACCATGTTGGGCTTCCACTCGCCGTCTACGTGTGGACGTGGCCCCATTCCCCCCCCTCTGCGCACATCTTCATGCAGTCCCGTGCCCCTGGAGCCTGGAGCCCCCCGGCGCTCCCCGTCCGAGGGAGAGCGGACTCTGCGGTCGTCTGGCTGGGCGAGCCAGGCTGGGTTCATCCTAAAGTCTGACTCTGAGGGGGGTTTGCCCTGGCTGCATGGACTCCTGCCGCCCCCGCCCCCTCCTCCTCCTCCTCCTCCTCCTCCTCCTCCTCCTCCTCCTACTCCTCCTCCTCCTACTCCTCCGACGACCCCCACACTAACAGGCAGCGTGTGGCCGTTCTTCACGTAGTGCTGCTTCAAGTTCGCTGTATCTGCTTCGGAAAAAAGTTGTTCAGAAGAACATATGTCTTGTGAAAATACAGCTATAAATGATTATTCTGGAAAGAAAACCAAACACAAAATGTTTATTTCATCTAAATTATTCAAATAGTTTAAACTGCCAAAGGCCTTGTTTGATGTTATCGAATACTTTTGGGGTGTTCTCTCCCTCCTGAGCCTATAATAAAACAGAAGTATGATACGATAAGTCGATTAATACATAAAATGATTAACATCAACTTCCTTTAGGTAATTTCTCCATCTAAAAATGCCAAATAAAATGTTAGTTCTGGCTTCTCAAATGTGAGGATTTATTGACTTTATTAACTACCTATTGGTTTACGATCGAGTTATTCAAAGAGGACACCTTGGGCCCTGAGGTAATGTTATTGGACCCATTTTCTGATATTCTATAATAACTATAATAAGTAATACAAATAAAAAAATAACAGATTATTTGGTAATTCAAATCGTTTTTAGTTTACAGCCCTGTTCAGCAGTAAAACAGGAGGGTGTGTGTAGACAGTGTGTTTGTTGGTGTGGTGAAGGAGCAGCTGTAGGTTCAATAAATGGGCTTCTGCAACAGCGGGGCCGGCATTACGCTTGCACACACCCCTCTCAAAGCAATTCTGCTGCAGGGCACAATGCGTTCCATTTTTCCTCAGCGCTGGAGAGTGGCATGCCATTTTAAACAGATATTACATTGAAAAACAGCAAGGTGAAAGTAAATTTGCCTTTATTTTGAATATGTCTTGGACACCTGCTGGTTTGGAGGTCAGTGTTCCTTCCATTATGTACTGAACTCTGAGTGTACCGTGGTGTGTGGGTGTGATGTCAGATACAGCTGGATTACAAAAGCACTCTTACCATTGTCCGGGACCTCCTTCAGCACCCCCTGTTCTATAAGCTCCTGCCGCGTACGCCTCGTCGACATCTTTCTCTCCAGTTCTGCCGTCAAAAAACAGTTTTTACGTTACACACCAGGGCTGCACAATAAATCCTGTCAGCATTGCCATGCGTGTATAGTCCAATCCCAGAACGTGCAATGTCAAGAAAAGAAAAGAAACTCTTACACTTTATGGTAAAAGTGTTAGCTTTTTGATATATTTTCCATGAATTATCTACGAGGGAAGTCTGGCAGCCCGATTAAAACACAGTTTTCTTTTTAAGGAGAAAATAATGCAGTCAAATCAGTCAAATTTAAATCTGACCTCATGCGCCAGAATTCAAAGATGTTGTTTAAACAGGATGTTTTGTTAGCAGCTTATTGTCTTATTGTAGCTGATCACATGACGAGAGCCAAAGCAACCTGTAACATTCAGGCAGCGACACATGCATTGAGGCATTTAGCTGAAAACTGAATGTCACTGATACGACCGTTGATAAAGGACATAATGACGCCACAGACCTTCGGAGGTTTCCTTGAACTTGTCGCTGCTTTTCTTCTTCCGCCACTTCCACGGCTTGAAGATCTTGCCCAGGGTAGAGAACTTTCCCTTACGCTTTGGGGGAGGGGTGGTGTCCCCCGTGCTGTCCGTCTCTCCCACCATAGTGCTGTGGTGCTGCTCAGCTTCATCATCTGAAAGAAAAGCATATATAGAAGTGTTTTTATATACGTTTTTTCATATATTTTTGGGCCACCAGGGCCTTTATTGAAGAGACAGAGGGGATGACACACCGATGGGCGGGCAGCTCTACCAGGTGAGATATAGGGCGGCCCTAAGTCTAACTTTTTTAACCACATTTGTTGTACCCTAAAACAAGATGCAGGAAAAGATGTGGAAAATAAGAGTAGAGTTCCAGCAGCAGTTACAATACTCTGAGAGGAATTGAGCTCATCTCCTGCCGTGCTCATAATGGCTGTTATTATCTTTAGCTGTTAGTTCTCGGGGACTAGTGCGTGTGCTTTGGCAGGGTGATGCTGAGAGCTCATAGACTCCTCCACATATCCACAGTTAACGGGAGAGGTCTGACGCTGGCGTTCAGCCAAGATCTCTCACTGTCAAGTGCTCGCATTCCTTGGCTAGATGGAGACTAGTGCCTTATCAGCCTTTCAGCCCTCAGTGCCACTGTAGTGGAGAGACTCACACACGGAAGCCGTACAGTAGCAGAATGTAGTAGCAGCCATGATCTACGCATGCAGCTCGCTGTCAAGAAGAGTAACGTGAAGAAGAACGCTGATTATGAAATGCCATTAAGGCTTAGGATACTCCATTTAATGGCATTGTGCCGTCGTGGTTACATATTGTGATTGACAGGCACACTGACAGGGTGCTGAGCTCACAGAGAGTTTAACACGTTAGCTCTTCCAAGGCTGCAGCTGCTGCACTCAGCAGACATAATATTTACCAGTGGAGAGAGAATGGGGTCCAATTTAAAACATCCAGTCTCAGGCACACACAGGATGTCCCCTCCTGGAAGTCTGATTCCCACAGCACTGTGCTCTCACACAACACCTACAATACCTATGTGGCATGATTAGCCCTCTAATAAAGAATGTGGAAACATCAATAATATCATTTCTGGAAATAAACTGTGTTTGACACACACAGCAGGCGCGGCGGGGTTAGCTACAGACAAGCTTTCCTGAAGCTGGCAGGGTTTCAGTATCTTGCTAAGGGACATTTTAGCATTGTGGACAGTTGCTGACACAGGATTCAAACCCATTTTTGCAGCTGAAGGACAGAGTCTTTAACCGCTGCTGCACAAGGCTACCTCAATGCTGCTGGCGGGGTAACATTTGAACCGAATGCTTACAGTGTTTAAAAGTAGGACATTTGTATAAATGAAAAAAACATTTAAGTATAAACCGTTTTAATTCATAGACCAATTTAAAAATGAGGCTTTGTTGTAATGTCCTGGAGAGCCAAAAAAAATATATACTAGTCTACCTGGAAGAGGGGTGTTAGGTGTCCAGCTTCCATGGTGGAGGGACTTTAAACAGCATGCCATGAGGAAGCATGAAAATCAGCTGTCCTATATATGTCCCAACAGAAAATACAAGACGGACAAGTTCCAGAGAGCTGTTCGAAACCGCAGCGGGGAGGCTCCCGGTTCAATAGATATGTCCACACCATGGAAGGAAATCCAGCTTATCTTGGCGAGGTAGAAATCTGAGGATTCAGACCAGCTGCCATAGCATCCAGATTAAGCATTGCCTAAGGCCGCCTGTGATCCAGAACTGAGGTTCTCACACAGCAGACTGCTCCGTCACAGGAGCCTCTGACACAGTGGCTCAGCTGAAGGCAGTGAAGCAGGATAAGAGCTGCACACTCCACGGGGCGCTGCAGAGACCACGATTACAGACTCAGCACATGCAGCAGCCATCTATTTGACGAAGATGAACGACCATGTTCTTAGGTTTGTACATTAACCATGGACATCCGATTATAAAGTGTCAATCCACCAACACAAAGAGAAAAAAGAAAAAAAGTGCAGTACGTCCGATTCAATTATCACACCCAAGAGAGCTGTGAATCCACTTGAAATTATTTCTCACAGATACAGAGAGAGAAAACTCTTCCTTACATGTCATTGTTTCAGCTGTAGTGAGAAGTGGTCTGGTGTGTGGTGGCACTACAGCTGTGTATGGGAGTGGGAGGAAAGGGTCAAAAAGAGCCACAAAAAGGGAGAACGAGTATAGGAGTTATGGGAAAAGGGGGGTGGGGGGGGGGGAAACAGCCTGGAAACACAGGGAGGAAATGGCACTCCACCCTGACTCTGTGACCGAGAACAAAGACAACCTATTTCCCCTCAAACTCAACAACAAAACTGCTCATAAACACAGCGCTGCTTTAAAGTAAATACAAATAATATGTTTGAACATCTAGATATCGTGAACATATTACATCCAATAATCTGGGTTTTAATGGTCCTGCTCTGTAATCAGCAGCTCTGCCAAGATAAGGCATACCGGTCAGGAAGCATGGGGGTGTGTGACAGCCCGTCCACACAGCGACGTTGGAAGCTTCTGCCCATTCACTTTGAATGGGGTGACGTCACTTTTCGCCGAACTGCATTGTGGGAAGCAGAGCGGAGCTTTCCTGGCGTTTCAGGCTGCAAAAGTTGAGCAATGTTCAACTTTTGAAGATTCTGAAGCTTTCGGTGGAAGCGTCAGCCAATCAAATCATATGCCAGTACAAGCTCTAGCCAATCAAACCGCTGCTTGTGTGTCAGGGGTGGGAGATTCATGTGATTGGTTGTTGGTCGAGCTTCAGACACGCCCGCCGGCAAGCTTTTTCCAAAGCCGCTGTGTGGACGGGCCGTGACATTGTGTGTGTGTGTGTGTGTGTGTGTGTCCCTCTGACGAACCCCCATCCTGAAGCCACACCTACCACTCAGACATCTCCCAGAGTTCACACTAACCTCATGATTCGATGAGTCATGTCGGGCCTGGTCAGGTGAGCATGTGGTTAAAGGAGACTGTTGTTATAAAGGAGCCAGCCTTCAGCCAAAGCTGCTGGCCAAGCCTTCCTGATCACTCACAACACTCACAGGGTTGGGAAATACCTCCAACTTCATAATAAGCCTTACTCTTGCCAAACCAGATTATGAATTGTAATCTACTTAATTGACAGCACACAAAGGGGCTGTGATCACTGTGCTGGAATCTTTTGTGGACTAAAATCATTCAACCATTTAAAATAGCTGAGTAGGAGCAGGTCAAAAGAATAGCCTTTGAGGTATGAGGGAAAGAAATGTAAGACAATAGTTTAATCTGTCATATTAAATCACCACTTTCTACTTTGTCAAACCCAAGGTCAAGATCTATAATGAAAGATTTGTGTGGGCTTCGGGTCTACACACTTTGTAATATTAAAAACTGTAAAAATTGAAAAGAAAAAATAGGAATGAATCTAAAGTTATGCAAAATATTAAAGTCAGCCACAAGCTCTATTTACACAAATCCATAAATAAATAAAATGTATTTATTAATATTTAATCTTAATGATAAACAATCTCTAGTTCACTGTAATGAGTGTGCAACACACAAGTGTAAAAACACAGCTGAGATTCATCCACGTGATCCGTATGATTTAACATTCCTAGTGGTTGGTGAAGGTGGGGGCAAATTTGATTACATAATCCCCACCCCTTATCTCTCCTCTTTGCTTTAACTCATTGAAAAAGCACACAACTCCTTTCAAAACCATGCATGTAACTGCAACACAACTGTGAAAAGTACACACAGAGTGCATGAGTGAGTCAGTAAACTCACCGCCATTGTTGTGTTGTTGTGGGTCCTGAGCTGGGTTCTCCACTCGAAGGCTCTGTCCCATGATCCAGCCCCCGAGGGGCCTCTACCTGTCCTGCACCCAGGGGGACACACGCTACACTGGACAGCTGCACCTGCCTAACTCCTTCACAAACTCCCCAGGTCTCCTCTACATGAATGTTCTTATTCTCTGTGTTACTCTCGACTATTTGTCCTCTACGCCTTTCAGTTCAGTCCACCCCCTTGTCTTCCTTCCCGCAATCTCCTTAAGACCTTCCCTCCCTCCAGGAGTTGGATTCCCTCTCCCCCTCGCTCCCTGACCCTCCCTCCTTGGCTCGTTTCACAGGTCAGCATTCACTGAAAGATGCCTGCCATTCCTGAGAGAAAGCATGTTATGTTTTCAATTTAATGTGTGTGCTGTGGTATGTGGTGCAATGTGTGCATACAATAATGCATGTCCATTGTGGTGCAGCGAGTCTCCAGAGAGCAAGGATTTTTAACACTGATGAAAAAACTAGAGTTTAAATCAAAACACACATTATGTGCCCTGAAAAACAATTATTTACCGCACACTGGCGTCAGTATTTTCTTATTTTCTTGCCTTTTTAGCACTGAGATGACAAAGAGAACAAAAGGGAGGGTCTGTAAAAGCCATTCGCACATTAGTAATGCATCCATCCTAACAAACAAAAACCTCAATTTAGTCTCGATGTGAAGCATGGAGCTGAAGAAAAATGGGGAAATTTCAATCACAGCCCTGAATCGAGAGAAAGGTCACTTAAAAAAATATGTAAGTGACCTTTTAGCGGGAGCTGTTTTAAAGGTCAAAGGTGTCTGAGATGCTGCTCCCTCTCAACATTTCAACAACAGACTTGAATCCCAGCAGCCACTATGGCACTGAGCTCGTTAATAGGAGGAACGAAGGATCACAAGTCACTCTGACGAACAGGAAGACGCCGCGGTTTCTATATCCAGCATGCACGCTTATTTATATTAAGCTACTACTACGGGCTCTTCATAACTAACAGAGGGTGTTTATCATGCCGCTCACCTCTCTTAATGCCTCCAGACAGCATTTTATGCACATCTCCAAGTCTCTTATCACAGTTTTGCAGTCATTAGCAAGACTTTGAAACATGTTTGCCAAGGAGAGCTGGGGCTATAATAGTGAGCAGAAATGAGAAAGAGACAGCCTTCTCTAAAGAACAAGAAGAGTGAGAGCACAGAGTGGACTCCTGAAGTACTGCTTTGATTCCTTTTGAGATTTCTGTGTATTCAGAAAAGCTTGTCTAACTGCTCCTCAGAGGAATTCAGTGTCATTATGCCTAGATAGATCTGAGTTTCCTGAGTGATTGGCTTCATCTCGAGCCAGTCTAATGATGGAGAGCGAGTGTGTTCGGCTGGGTTCCTTTTTCTCTCCCTGTGCCCCAAATACAGCCTCCACACAGGGCTCGCTTCCAGAGAGAGCGGAGCCAATCCGCATGAGCCCAGAACCTGTTGGCCTGACCTGGATAACAGACTGGGCCAGGCCACTTCAGCAGGCACACAGACTGAGCAGGTAAACACGTATATGCACACGCACACACACACACACACACACACACACACACACACACACACACACACACACACACACACACACACACACACACACACACACACACACACACACACACACACACACACACACACACACACACACACACACACACAGCCCTGTCCACCATGGGCAGGGTGTGGAACCTATGGATAGCGCTCTGTTGCAGGTCTCATTCATGATAGAAGAGGGTTCTTTTTAACGTCTTAACATATGCTTCTTATTTTTCCCATGAGGACGTGGTTTCAGCAGCTTATCTGCATGGACATTGCCTTTGATAAGCAAGTTAAAAAAAGACTGGGATACAACACGTGTGAACAGGAAGCTATTTCTTAATGTTAGTATGCTGTTCATCCACATTATGGAAAGTACACTTTCTTGTCAAGAGCTAGATGAAATCATGAATACCACTCGCAGATTATCAGTATATTTGAAACTTTAAAAAAGAAAAGGAACATAAATAAGATATTGTGTGTTAGCCTGTGTTCCTGTTGGCAGATTGTGTCCCCTTAGGACAGTGTTTCTCAAACTTTTTCATACCAAGGACCACTTAACCAATAAAAAAACACTCGCGGACCATCTAACTCCACAAATATCCAAAAACACATAGTTTTTCTAGAACAGATTACAAATCGCCTGAAAATGGTACAAACAGGTGGCAACATGTGTGACGGAGGTGTTGCCCTGGGCTATATCATGCAATCGAAAACTTAACCTCGCTCCATTGCGGAGATATTCCCGCGAGAGTGCGGAAAACTTAAATTAACTTATTTATTTAAAATGTGAAATGTTACCAATATACTCACGGACCACTAGGGGGCGCTCACGGACCACCAGTGGTCCGCGGACCACACTTTGAGAAGCACTGCCTTAGGACAAAGCAAGGCTATTTTATCTCAATGTTAAACGGAGCTAAGCTAAACTTAGAGGCTGCTGGCTGTAGTTTCATTAAAGTGGTCTTTCTCTTTTATTATGAAGAAGCAACAGGAAGTATTGGCTTAGTTTACTACCCTTATTTGGCAGATTAGTTTTACAAACAGGAAGTGGTTAACTGAAGAGCTACAGGTGATGGTGGACCAAAGACAATCAGTGCTCATAAATCAAGGTCAACACACAACCTTTTTGCTTTTCAGAGCATGTTGGACAACGCATATTCTCCAAGTCAAATAAAAACCTCACAGAAATGTACTGAACCCTCTCCTATGCAACAGACATAACATACAGACCTATGCTAACCACAGCAAACCCCTGAAAAGACAAACGTTGGGAGGGGGCGCAAATCTTAGGCCCTGAGATGGAGAAGATGTACGGCTGGAGTCCTGAGTGGCTCATAAAAAGTGCACAGAGCAGACAGACCCCATAAACACATAGGATGTACAGAGAGATGAGTGAATCTACAGATCTCCCCACAGCATTAACACTGCACTTAACAAGCCACAGCGAGAAACTTGGTACTCACCACGATTTTCCATTACAGAATTTGAGGCACACCAATCAACGGTTCCTGAAAAACAACAGTAGGAGAGTCAGGATCAGATCGAGATGTAAACTGAGACACTCGAGTTAAACAAGTTAAAACAGTGTAATGGTAAATCAGTTTTTTTTACTATTAACCGTTTTATCTTCATCAACACAGCATGCTTGGATCCATGAGTCTTCAATCATATCATTAAAATTCCTTAAAAGCCATAATTAATCCTTTTAGTATAAAATTATCTGAAGCATCTCATTTAAACTGATGTGGGAAAAATAAATCCCTGACCACTTTCAAGACAAACACAAAATCAAACCATGTTTAGTTACTTCAATTTAGCTGAAGAAATCTCATATTAAATACAATCATATCATACATATCAATAATTAAATATATATATATATAAATGTTTTTACTAGATTATCAGCTGATAAAAAAAATGTTTAAGTCTTAGCATAGCTGACAGTCTGATACAATTACATATTTTTAACATATATAATGTAAGTATATTATATAAAATTGTAGATAGTCAAATGTTGCATCTAAAGATTGTTATATGTTTTCATCACAACTTAGAAAACATCATAGAACTTTATATAGCAATCATTCAACTTAATAGCTGCATTAATGTATCCTTCTACAGAATTTGGACTATAAATATCATTAGCATCATTAATAGTGCATTTATGAATACAAAATTAAAAAGTATAGACATACATTATAGAAAGTCATGGGTGGGGGTGGTGGAGGTCCTCAGCAGCAGTAGAGCAGTTTTTTTTTCAGGTGTCCATCAGGCTTAAGATGGCAGCTTCACCCATCCTAACCCCTCTGATAAAAGAAAAACAAACACAATAAGATTATAGTTATGATTAACAAAAAGCATAGGGAGTGAAGATGCCTGTATCATCGCAAAAAGAATAACAGCTTATAAGTCTGAAAGTAAGACACGATGTACACGTGACAAAGTGTGACAATTAGGGCTGCACGATATTGAAAAAAACTGACATTGCGATATATTTTTTTCCCCTGCGATATATATTGCGTTTTTTTTAACTATATTTAACCGGATGAAGGATTTTAGTCACGGACGTCTGGATCTTAACTGGTTGACTCATTATACCTTAAGTCATGATCTAACATGTCATGATAATACATGTTGCTTACCCTCAAATTCATCTGTGAATGAAGAAGAGAAGAACCTTTTTGTATCCAAAATAGTTCCAGATGGCAGATGTTGCTTTTCTTTTTGGAAGTACATTTTCATTCTCGCCAGTATTGTCCTCCTGTGCCTCGCTCATTTTTTACCGGTGTTTTGATGGTCTGCAAACTAGCGGGGCCTGCTGTGATCTGATCAAGAATGATTGTGATTGGTGGTTTGCTGTGCATGCAGAGCCTGCATGTCACTCACTCATGTCAGTACTCCTGACATGAGAGCCGCACAAGTTTTCCTTTTGTAGCAAGCAGCAAAATAATTGTAACATGACGTTTTTGAGTTAATGTACCTACTTAATATCGCACGTCCTAAAAAAAAAAAGCTTCCTGGCATTCACACAGACTTTTGGTTTCTATCTGGGCATTGTTCAAATTATTCACAGGTGGAAGTCAAAACGCTGTCATCGAAACACTCCAACAGTGGAATTAAACACTTATGTTGGCCGAGTGCATCACTTCACAACCACAAAGTAATAACGGTTTTAAGTACCTGAAGTGGGCATTTATGTATGGCAAAAAACACGTTGCTGTGGATTATTATAGTTACTGACTGAGCTGGCAAATAAATATCAAATAGGGTTTATTAAATATAAAATAAATGCATGGGCATACTGATGGAGCCCCGGGGCAGAGAGCAGCAGAGCGGGGGGGAAACAAAGTCAATTGTGATTTCACTCAGAGGGTAGAACCAGTTGATAACACCAGAGAGGGGTGGTTAAGAAGAGGGCTACAACCAAGGGATGGAGATTACTTTCGTAGCGACTTGTTTAGTCTATAAAATGCCAGAAACATATTGAAAAATGTCCATCACAGTTAAGTAAACCCAAAGTGATGTCTAGGAATGTTTTGTTTTGTGTATCAATATTTAAAAGTCTGGTTACTGCATTTCTTCCATTTTCTGCATGACAAATTATTGTAATAATTGATCTATTCTCAAAAAAGTTTGGCAATTATTTTCCTGCCAATCAACTTCAAACAGTCGACTTTTTGTTTTGAACATACAGTACGCTACATCTCTTTGACTGAAACGAAAACAAATCTCCATTCTCACAAAAGAAACTTAGCTAAGATTAGCAGACTTTACTTTCCTGCTAATTCTGGACCTGTTGCCCATTTGTTGAAATATCAGCTCTTGCCAGGTCAAAGACAGAAGGAAGGGAATGTTCCATAATGCTGTGCTAAAACTAGAGCTGTAAGGACTGGCCTATTAGACTGCAACCATTTTGTTAATTAAATTGCTTTTGGTTCAGGATTCCTGAATGAGGATCTGCTGCCTTTCTGTGTTTTACATCATTATGACTTTGATACGAGCTATTCTGAGGCATCACCTTGGGCTCTATGGAATTCTCATTTGCACTTGGGACTATTTAAAGGGTTTCGATGTAAAAAATAATCACTAGCTGCAACCTTAGACTTCGTAGCATCAGAACACACTGTACTGCCAGTTGACTTTTATTTGCAATAAAATAGCTGCTATACTACACAATCCACATCTTTTAGAGGCAATCTAGAATAAATAAATCACAGATATTTGCCTTGCATGACAAACCCGAAAAACAAATAATTGTTATAATTGCTCAGGAAAAAAAGATGTTTATGACCCAAAGTCCAACGCATTCCTTCAGTTCTTCTCTCAACAAAACTGATGAATTTCCATGTAGGCAATTCTTCTGGCGGCACAATGGACCTACACATCTGCTTTATCTTTGGTAAATTACTGATATAACCAAATTGCAGCCATCTTGACTGGTGGGCAAACAATATTTTCAACAAATAGAAATATAGGAGCAAAGGTCCAGGCCACAGGAGGCCTTTTCACAAGACTATTAATTTAATCAATGATCATGTTATTCATGATGATAAAGTAGAGCACCACACATGTGTAGCTGTGTAGAAACCATTTATTTTACCCATCATTTGCATTTCTGTTTTTCCGTATTTTGTGTTCCTCTTCCAAGTCAATTTACTGACAGGGTCAAAGCTTCCCCATGAAAAGAAGAAGCCTGCGTAACGACATACATACGCCAAACAGGCCTGCCTACAACCACATAAATGGTCTTTAAAGTATTGTAGTGTTCGCAGTACAGCCATCCAATCAGACCGGAGGATAAACCCCAAGAGGAGAATAATGTGTCCATGGTTGGTTGGAGATGCAATGGCCGGATGACTCAAAATAATCGAGCCGAGTGGTGAGCATTTCGCTCTATCCAGGGAAAGGGAAAATATCTTTGGAGTCTGAAAGTACGAGCGGATTTGAAGCATTGGGGGGGTAGAGCTGCAAAAACGGAGAATTTTCCACCATTTCAGCCACAGCCCCATGTGTTATGTATGCATAAACACTCGCATGCATCGCTGCACGTTAACTACCCCACAGAATATCCCCCAAAAAAGAATTGGCTTAGCAGATATATTCCACAATTAAATATTGCTCTGTTTCACTTGCTGTTTCTGCCACGCTCACAGGCCCAGAATGTGCCCATAAAAAAGGGATGTTGATGGCCTACTTCCCTTCTGAGTCGTTAACCCTCTCCCTGCCAAACACAGATCAATATGAAAGGTGATGAGTTTGTCCAAACTGTGCAGGACCCTCAGTGTCTGCACTGTCATGAAAGAACACTTCTTGGGAGCCTTTGACAGCTCCGCCGCAAGTCACATCAAAGTCTTGGGCAAACAAATCGAAGAAGACAGTACGAACAAAAACACCCAACTGAAACGTAAGTCAAAAAGTGATTTCCCCCTCGTCAATCACCACTCATACTTTAATCTTGACTGCAACTCTATACAATCAGGAGACCTTATTACAAACCCACATCCTTTTCATGGAGGATACCAACTGGGAATCTGTCCTGTTCCCAGCTACCACAAACCCACACTCACTGGGATAGAAGCCGCCAATCAGGTATGTGAAAGTAGCCGTTTCAAACCCTCGAGATGTCCCGACCGTATAATCTTCTGTGGGGCGCACACACCCTCACTGGAGCACTCTTCTAGTGTTGATTCAATTACGATGGGAGCGGAAACGGCAGCAGCTGGCTGGCTGGGTTATGCCATCTTTAAATAGTAGTGTGCTTCCCACTGCAGGGCTCGGTTTTGGGCACAAAAATCCGCCAAGTCCATTGAGGGAAATCATTAACACAGAGCTAAACGAAAACAGACTTCCCAAAAAGTGACGTTCTCACAAAGAAGGTGAATATGAGTTAACAGCAGTATGTCCCGAGTCAGGTATGAGCCAAAGCATACTTACAGGCCTGATCCTGAGAGGTATCTATGATAGATGTGTAGTTTAGAAAAAAGTGGATGCTGTTACGAAAGCAAAATCCGACCTGCAGTCTCTCTGCTTGGACCTTTCTACAGCGTGTATCCGAGCAACACAGTTTCAGCACCCCTCTCCGAAATGGATGGACAAGGGAGTGTGTTCCCAATCCGGGCCGGGTGAGCGTCACCACCAAGCCTGCCCCAGAAAAGTATCATTCACCACCACAGGGACTGATGGCCCACTTTTATCCTGTCTTTTTTTAACAAGTACAACATGCTCCTTGCCTTTGCTAAACTTTTCTTTTCAGAGTCCCTACACCTGTGTGAAGTTTACATTACAGGGATGACTTTTCACCATGATGAAGGTTATGGATCACACACACACAACAAGTGTTTACATGGTATATGTTCGCTCACTTTACACTCAGTTTCTCCACATTAAAGCCAGGCCTGCTGCTCCCTGCAGGGTGGAGCACAGACATTCAGCTGAGAGCTCGGGTGGAATCTCAGAACAGTCTCATCTGTGGTCTAACCGAATCAATCAAGCCCAGCTGACAGTTTAACCATCGGTGGTTGACTCTTAATGGCCCATTAAAGAGGGGGGGGGCTTCAAATAGGAAGTGGAAAGAGCTGCAACACAAGCCATGGGGCAGCAATTCTTTCTCAGAAGAGAAAATTAACTTCAGGAGCTATTACGCCATGGCCAGATGAATCCGGAGTGTACTGAGAAGAGATACAGAGGGAGAGGAGGCATCTGACCAGACTGTTAGCCAGGGTTTAACATGGGACATGAGACAAATGTATCATTGGACATCATTGGAAAAAAATTATAATAATAAGCCAAACAATTATTATGACCACATAAGGAACACACACAGGAACAGACATACTAAAGCTACTATCAATAGGTGTTCAGGCAAAAAAGTGTGTCAGCCTTGGTTGTCAATATATGAATAAATTACTGAATGTTCCTTAGGGCATCCATTATCTTACAATGTCCTTGAGGAAATCCAATCAATAATACAACACATGACTTAAAAATGTAAATCTTTGCAAGGCTACCATCTCCAGAATTACTATTTATTATATCAGATCATGCACATATTATCTGTAAAGAAGACGAGTGTATCACGTCTCCCATCTTTGCCCGAGCGATCCTGTCCTAATTAGATTTAAATGGAGCGCTGATTTCTAATTGTATCGCCGAGATTAAACCCACTATAACTTAACTGCTTTATTTCCTGAGGCAAGGTGTTGAATTACCTGAGAGGTGGACGCGGTCTATGGCGTGAAAAGCATCACATTAAAGCGCTGTTAGTCCTGGCAGAAGGAAAACACGGAGTATGTGTGAAGGTTTTCTACATCTACATCTCGCGCCAGTGGACTCAAGATGCTGAGGAGTGAGTGAGAGGAGAGCGGGTCGAAACAGCCGCAGCGTGCACAGCAACATCCGGTCACGCTTTTCAAAATAAAAAACCGTTTTTTTCATTTTGCAACGTTTTATAGGAAACACAATTTAAAAACTGGACATATGAGGTAGGATTCGTTATGCAGGGATTGACCATGTTTGATGATTTGTCACTTATCTTTTGCATACACACATCATGAAGTGTAGCCTAGTTATAACATGTTGTCAACGTTATAAATGAGCTATTAGGCTACTTGAAAGCAACGGGATTTCTCGTCAATGCACTGAGTAATTCTGCACCTTTAAATAAAGCTGCAACCCAAAGTGCTTTGATTTGGCAGCTGGTCAGTTTTCCGATTCTAGCAGCATCTCCTTACTGATGGCTGCAGGCAAAATTACACATGCAGAGGAAAAGCGTTCCCAGAGGCCTGCAAATGAATTTTCCACAACATGACGCACTGTTATAACGGGGAAAAAAACGTCATACAGACCTTTAAGATGCATCCCACTGACGGAGAGATCCGACAAACAACGACACACACCATCTACATCCTGGAGATAACACACATCCTTTGTTGTGCATGGACGCCTGTGTGCACAGATCAGTCGAAAATGGAGTTTCAGGAGGTGAAACAGTAGCAGTGATTTCCGCGAAAATGGAGCACACACGCATTGATGCTAAGGCACACAGACTTTGCAGATCACCAAGATATTTACAGGCAACACTGCACTGTAAACGTGCAATTTACTCGCGATGCCGGCTTGTTTTGTGTCGGCCAAGTTGCAGCGAAACTTAGGTTATTGTCTGACGAGACATCTTCCCTCCAAACTCAGTCAGTGTGGCATACTTGCTCCCACATGACACCAGCAATCACATACCCTCTCTCTGTTGACTTACCCTCCTCCGCCTCCTCCTCTGAAATTAGTTAGAGCCAATGTAAAAATAGCAGCCCGGTCATTTCCACACCTCACACTTTCCCCCTCATCCAGTACCCGGTCCAAACATTTTTGCGCACTTACCGGAAGCCATCCCTTGCTGGGCATCCTGGTACCGGTAGTTTTCGGTGGAAGCTGCAGCTCCTCTGTGGGCGTTGCTAACACAGCTCCTCGTTGTGTTGGGAAGACTTCACTACCCACGAGGCATTGCATCGCATTGATCTGGGTGGGGAGGGGAAGGGGTGG
This sequence comes from Gymnodraco acuticeps, assembly GCF_902827175.1. NCBI lineage: Eukaryota > Metazoa > Chordata > Actinopteri > Perciformes > Bathydraconidae > Gymnodraco > Gymnodraco acuticeps. The sequence goes on along the minus strand of NW_022990565.1, from coordinate 232,640 downwards.
AGGAGCATTCCGTTATATTGTCCAACTCTCCCTGTTATAATGAAACACTACGACGTTCACAACGGTGGTGGAGTTGGACACTATAACATAATTAACTGTCCCCTTATCACTCTATGTACCAATCATTTATTACAGAATAATATTAGTTACTACACAATTATAATATTCTGTTTTTGATAAGCCTAGAATGTCTGATACATCTTTATAAACACATAAAACAAACCTCAAGATGTATTAATATGGATTATTATAAGGGAATTCAGCTGTTAGGCAAAATGTTAATACAGTTATCTTAATAACAAATGAAGACTTTAATACAACCCCACCATTTGTTTACTTTTCATGCCAGAATATAATAGACGTTTTTTGTTATCATTGTGGCATTGGTAAATGTATATAATTTTAATACAACACATTGCTGTTTTAAATAACCATGGAATATATATATTTCACTTGCAATTTCAGTTTAGAAATGTATAGGCAGCCTTACCAGCTACTGTAAGGGACCTCCTATTTTACCTGGTATTAAGTGGCAGCCCAATTTATATTTTTATATTAATGAAAACATGCTGTAGCTTTTAGGTTACTGTGTAATTCAATTTTCTGCCATTTTATAGTTTTACTTGACCACATTTTAGAGGGAAGTATTGCACTTATCGCACTTATTCGGTAACACAAGTTTTACCAGGTTACTTCTCAGATTCAGAATCACAAAACATAATATATTTTTGTTTGGCATTGAAAGGACATTTTGATGCTAAGACTTATGCTTTTGCATGAGTAGATGTTTGCACGTAGGACTTTTACTCATGATAGGGTGCCAAAGGTGAGCTTAGTTTTTGTCGTAACATAACCCTTAACAGTTGAGCAAATTCCCTGGATAGTAGGCTACTTGTGTGTAATCACATCGGCTTTATTATTGTTGATTTACTTATAGGCCTATATCTAGAAACATAAATGGCAGTTCCCTAAAGGTGCATAACAAAGCAACACATTAAATGTCTGATCAGACATCATGATCATCTTATCAAAATGTGATTTTTTTGTAATGTTGATGTTGCTCCTATAACATAACATGATACTTGAGAGTTTTCCTATCAGTATTTATGGTAACCAGAGGCCATCTACTGGCCAGTTACAGTGACAGCATGGTTCTAGCATCTCCTAAAACAAAAAGTTATGGTAGGATTGGGTAGTAGGATACACCCTATGGATACACCATGTGAGTTTTACTAACCTAGGCTATCATAACAACCACTGTGGACCCAGCGCCGTATAGGGCTCTGTGTGGACCTATACTGGTGCAATCAAAAGATCTTAAGGCTATTTCTAGTCATACGCTAAGGATTTATTGGACCGGAACCTGGATTTTCGAGACGAAAGTCAATATTAAAAGAAAAATAATAGGCTAATATCTGATGAAAACGGACGGATAAATAATATTTTGTATGTATTTTCGTTTACATTATTATTATTATTATTATTATTATTATCATCGGGATAAGAACGGAGTCTATCTGTCTTCAGAGAACTATGAGTCTATGATGATGGCATCAATTTTCATGAGGAGCATTCAGTCGAGTACAGCGACCGGATCGCTGCCATGGAGGAATAAATCAAGAAGGTGACCGAGCTGTTCGTGGACAGTCAAAGCAAGCTGGAGCAGTGCACTGTAGACCTGGATGAGAAGCAGCAGAGGCTGGAGGAAACGAGTAAAGATCTGCTGCAGACCAAAGAGAAACTGACTGAGGAAGACTTTGTCAGCTCTGAGCTCAGCGCGGCGCAGGAATAGCAGGAACAACTGACACAGCGGGACAGTTGTTGATACAGTGGACGCCTGCACCAGCGATGTGTCGGGTCTGCATGAAAAGCTGGACAGAAAGAAAAAGGTGGAGCAGCACAACAGTGAGATCCAGCAGAGCTTCTCTCAGCGGATGGTGACTGCGGTCAACTCAGCCGTCTCTCAAATTTGCTTGGTCAAATGAGCAGTTCTTCATTTTTGAGTGCGCGATTTATAGCGCCTTTACGGTAATCGCTGAGAAGCGGCACTAACGCAAGAGTAAAATAATGCATGTTTTTTCTGCTTCATGCGATACAAATTATTTTTACCATGAGTTCTTAAAAAAAACTAACAGTTTGACTCAGTCCTAGTTTGACTGCTACCAACAATAAAATGAAGTACTTTTACTGTCTTTTTTCTGGGTAATACTCTCAAATTCCCCTCCTGAGAACAAAATCATGCAACTTCTGCTATATTTGATGAGATAAAATGATTTTTAGCGATACATCCTTAATAAAAGTGATACTGTTGGACTCAGTACTTGTTAGACTACTACCACAAGTACAATCAAGTACTTTTACTGTGTACTTTTTGAGTAATCCTTTGTCAAACTCCACCCCTGAGTACAATAATGCATGTTTTCTGCCATCTTTGATGAGAGATAAAATGATTTTGTGCAATAGGTTCTTAATATAATTGGTACTGTTGGATTCAGTACTACTTGGACTACTACCAAAAGTACAATCAAGTACTTTTACTGTGTACTTTTTGAGTAATCCTTTGTCAAACTCCACCCCTGAGTACAATAATGCATGTTTTCTGCCATCTTTGATGAGAGATACAATGATTTTGTGCAATAAGTTCTTAATGAAATTGGTACTGTTGGATTCAGTACTACTTGGACTACTACCAAAAGTACAATCAAGTACTTTTGCTGTGTACTTTTTGAGTAATACTCGTTTAAACTCCTGTCCTGAGTACACACATTAATGTATTCTGCTATCTTTGATGAGAGATAAAATGATGTTGTGCTATAAGTTCTTAATGCAATTGGTACTGTTGGATTCAGTAATACTTGGACTAGAAGCACAAGTACAATCAAGTACTTTTACTGTGTACTTTTTGAGTAATCCTTTGTCGTTCAGCAGCATGCAGCGCTGCGTTCAGGAAGAGCGCGGCCCGTGGGCTCAAGCCCCTCCCCCCCCTAAACAACTTCAAAATTCTGGCTAAGCCCCGCATCTCTGAGCACCGCGTGGTGGTGAAGGGTCTGGAGGAGCCGAGGAGGTGACGGTTCACAAAGATGAAGTGTATCAGATCCTGGAGAGAGGGTCAGCGAAGAGGAGGACGGCCTCCAAGCTCATGAACGCTTACTCCAGTCGCTCCCACTTGGTGTTCTCGGTCACCATTCACATGAAGGAGGTGAAAATCTGATGCAAAGTCTGATGAGAATCTGATGCAAAGTCAGATTTAAAAACTCAAGCCTCTCAAGTTCGGGCAAAACACTGAATATAGGCCAAAACCCGGAAGAACTTGACATGGATCATTACATTTTGTTATAGTTATAACAACACCAATACAGGGAGCATTTTGATTCAGGGAAAACTTGAAAAAGCAATAAAATATTTGTCCTTGTGAGCGTTCGATGTGTTACTTATTTTGACTAGAGAAACTGTTGGGATTTATAAACAAAGCAGCAGAGCAGAGTCTGGAGTTTCAGGTTCAATATTTATCTCATAACTACAATGTCATTTCCTAAATTTCACTGATAATAAACATTGATAAGGTATCGGCTTTGGCCTTTGAAATCATGTTTTATGATTGTTTTATCATCAATTTTGAATAGAGCATTCCAACTGTTTTGCAAGGACAAGTCACCAACACATTACATTACATTACATTGCATTTAGCTGACGCTTTTATCCAAAGCGACTTACAATAAGTACATTCGACCAGGAAGACACAACCTTGAAGAAAACAGAATCATATAAGTACATCAGGTTTCATAGAGCCAAACATTTCAAGTGCTACTCAACTGGCTTTAGGTAAGCCAGTCCTTTATTAGTATAAAAGTGCTTCGTTAATAGTTCTAACGCTCGAAGTGGAGTCGAAAGAGATGAGTTTTCAGTTTGCGCCGGAAGATGTGCAAGCTATCTGCCGTCCTGATGTCAATGGGGAGCTCATTCCACCATCTTGGAGCCAGGACAGCAAACCCACGCAAACAAATGAAGAAGATGTGATAAAATAAATATGATGAGCACACATTGAGTGTGTAATGATTAGAATAAGCATCCACAGCATGACGATGCATAATTATACTGTATGTTATTTATATGTAGATCATTGGGTAACATTTAGAATATCAAATATTATAGCATTGAAACAATAAGGCCTATCTTAATATCAAGGCAATACTGTAGGGTTCACTATGGGGCTTTTACCAAAAATAATGACACATTGACATTTTTGATAAATAATCATCAGCGATATGGATATAATTATTTGTTAATGGCAATTAACAATACAATTACAATAGTCCGGTAATGAGCTTTTCTCAATGCAACCTTTAAACCAATACTTATTAGGTTGTCCAAAAAACACGATATTCAGTCCCATATCACAATATCAATACATTATTCAGCCCTGGTGCATTCTATACGTTTGAAATCCTTGTCAACAATTATTATCTTCTTTTGCATAAAAAGATGGACTGACACTTTTTTAATAAAAATGTACTTATATAACAGCAAGAAATACACGTTCAATCTAGTACAGTCCAGTATTCAATCTAGTAAATACTTTATTTACAGTTTTCAATTTTACAAAGACAGAATATATTGAAAGGCCAAGGAAAACAATACAGAGTAAATGAAACACTAAGACAAATAAAAAAAATTAAAAAACTGGCTTCCTGACAGTTTAAAATATTATATAAATAGTTTTTTTTTAAATGTTGTCATTGCCTCTCCTGTAGGTAAGAGTGTTTGAATGCTGAGTTGTATGACATTGTGCCAAGAAAAGTCCTTAAATACTCTTGAATCATTTCTGAGTAATGGGTTTGCATGGTAGCAGTCTTCTCATTTGTACAATAGACAGCAATTCCTTGAGCCAATGTTCAAAGTGAAGTGATGGAGACAGTGTCAAGCCGATATGGAGACAGTGTCAAGCCAATAACTGAAGGGAGTGACAGCCTAACAGTGATAGTTCCTTCACTGTCAACGATTACCCCCCCACAAAGTAAGCCTTTGCACTTTGCCCTATACTGTGTTATGCAGCATTGCACAGTATGGATTGTTATGAAGGACAGGCAGCTGTCTGAGCCCATGTAAAAAAACAGGATCCTGTGCCTTGGTAGTAAACAGTAGAGGGTAAAACACACACTCGTTCTGCTGAAAGGGTTATTTGATGTTTTAGCATCCGCTTGACTTAGCATGATACAGTACAGTCTTGTTGGAAAATACCCCCCCCCCCTCCATGGTAAATCCCCGGCCACAGCTGTGTGTGTGTGTGTGTGTGTGTGTGTGTGTGTGTGTGTGTGTGTGTGTGTGTGTGTGTGTGTGTGTGTGTGTGTGTGTGTGTGTGTGTGTGTGTGTGTGTGTGTGTGTGTGTGTGTGGCTGAGACGCTGGGCTATTGTTACACTGCACATTCTTGGAGAACAGCTGTGGCATATTTGTGGCACTGGTAGCCTCAGGATTGTCTATCAGCAGATTTCTGCTTCGACAAGTTTGGCATTTTTGCCAGGTTGCAGATGAATGGGCGCTTGTAAAGCTTTATGGATGCCTAACAGGCCCGATACTTTATTATAATAAACACTTGTAAATACTGAGGCAACCTATTAGTCATGATGAACCAGATGAGGACAAAGTGCCTCTTAAACCATATGATTTGTAATTGAGGCAATTATTCCAACCTGAAGGGCATCATTTTCTTAATCCCTCTCACCCAGTTCACAGCTGTCACCAATCATGGCCAATGAGGAATGTTTAATGAGTGTGTCACATCAGTAAGGATTGTATATTAAACTAAGTATTGCGCTTGTTCAGAAATGGTACGGCATTTGACCAAGATGGAAACATCTCCAAAATATCACCAACTACAACATGTTGTCTTGAGTGTCTGACCATCGTGATGGTAAACAAACTTATGTAACTTGTTTTTTCCAACTTGGTTTTTCTTATCAGATTTTGTTTTGTTTTTGTTTTTACAACATTAGAAACAATGACTTCTAACAATTAGTCTCCATAGATCACCTCTACGCACAGCGTCGGCTCTGGAACCTTACTTCTGGATAGGGGTTGGACTCTATTCTTCTCCGGAGTTGCTCAAGGTGTGAGGCGCCGGGCGGGTGTGGGGATACTCACAAGTCCCCGGTTAGGTGCTTCTTTGTTGGAGTTTACCCCAGTGGACGAGAGGGTCGCCTCCCTACGCCTGCGGGTTATGGGGGGGAAAACTCTGACTGTTGTGTGTGCTTATGCACCCAACAGCAGTTCAGAGTATACGGCCTTCTTGGAGACCCTGGAAAGAGTCCTGTATGGGGCTCCTGAAGGGGACTCTTTAATCTTGCTGGGAGACTTCAACGCACATGTGGGCAATGATGGAGACACTTGGAGGGGCGTGATTGGGAGGAACGGCCCCCCTGATCTGAACCGGAGTGGTGGTTTGTTACTGGACTTCTGTGCTAGTCATGGATTGGCCATAACAAACACCATGTTCGAACATAAGGATGCTCATAAGTGTACGTGGTACCAGAGCACCCTAGGCAGAAGGTCCATGATCGATTTCGTTATCGTATCATCGGACCTGAGGCCGTATGTTTTGGACACTCGGGTAAAGAGAGGGGCGGAGTTGTCAACTGATCACCATCTGGTGGTGAGTTGGGTCGAGTGGCGGGGGAAGCCTCTGGATAGACCTGGTAAGCCCAAACGTGTAGTTCGGGTGAACTGGGAACGTCTGGAGGAGGCCCAAGTTCAGGAGGCCTTCAACTCACACCTCCGGCGGAGCTTTTCGGGCATTCCTGTGGAGGTTGGGGACATTGAACCAGAGTGGTCGGTGTTCAAAGCCTCTATTGCCGAAGCCGCGGCGGGGAGCTGTGGTCTCAAGGTCCTAGGTGCCTCAAGGGGCGGTAACCCTCGAACCTCCTGGTGGACACCGGTGGTCAGGGAAGCCGTCCGACTGAAGAAGGAGGCCTTCAGGGATTTGTTATCCCGGGGGACTCCCGAGGCAGTTGCAAGGTACCGACAGGCCCGAAGGGCAGCAGCCTCATCCGTGGCCGAGGCAAAGCAGCGGGTGTGGGAGAAGTTCGGAGAAGACATGGAGAAGGACTTTCGGGCGGCACCAAAGTTGTTCTGGAAAACTGTCCGACACCTCAGGAGGGGGAAGCAGGGAACCATCCAAGCTGTGTACAGTAAGGATGGGACGTTGTTGACCTCAACTGATGGAGTGTTAGGGCGTTGGAAGGAACACTTTGAGGAACTCCTGAACCCGACAACTCCGCCCTCTATGTTAGAGGCAGAGCTGGAGTATGACGGGGGATCAACACCAATCTCCCGGGGGGAGGTCACTGAGGTCGTCAAACAACTCCACAGTGGCAAAGCCCCGGGGGTGGATGAGATCCGCCCGGAAATGCTGAAGGCTCTGGGTGTTGAGGGACTGTCATGGTTGACACGTCTCATCAACGTTGCGTGGAAGTCGGAAACAGTACCGAAGGAGTGGCAGACCGGGGTGGTGGTTCCCCTATTTAAAAAGGGGGATCAGAGGGTGTGTGCCAATTACAGAGGCATCACACTACTCAGCCTCCCCGGGAAAGTTTACTCTAAGGTACTCGAAAGGAGGGTCAGGCCGATTGTCGAACCTCAGATTGAGGAGGAACAATGCGGATTCCGTCCTGGTCGTGGAACGACGGATCAGCTTTTTACTCTCGCAAGGATCCTGGAGGGGGCCTGGGAGTACGCTTATCCGGTCTACATGTGTTTTGTAGACTTGGAGAAGGCGTATGACCGAGTTCCCAGGGAGTTACTGTGGGAGGTGCTGCGGGGAGTATGGGGTGAGGGGGTCTCTACTCAGGGCCATCCAATCTCTGTACTCCCAAAGCGAGAGCTGTGTCCGGGTCCTCGGCAGTAAGTCGGACCCATTTCCGGTGAGGGTTGGCCTCCGCCAGGGCTGCGCTTTGTCACCAATCCTGTTTGTAATATACATGGATCGGATTTCGAGGCGTAGTCATGGGGGAGGGGGTCTGCAGTTCGGTGGACTAAGGATTGCACCACTGCTTTTTGCAGATGATGTGGTTCTAATGGCTTCATCGGTCTGCGACCTTCAGCACTCACTGGATCGGTTCGCAACCGAGTGTGAAGCGGCTGGGATGAGGATCAGCACCTCCAAATCTGAGGCCATGGTTCTCAGCAGGAAACCGATGGACTGTCCACTCCAGGTAGGGAATGAGTCCTTACCCCAAGTGAAGGAGTTCAAGTATCTCGGGGTCTTGTTCTCGAGTGAGGGAACAATGGAGCGTGAGATGGGCCGGAGAATCGGAGCAGCGGGAGCGGTACTGCAGTCGCTTTACCGCACCGTTGTGACGAAAAGGGAGCTGAGCCAGAAGGCAAAGCTCTCGGTCTTCCGGGCCATTTTCGTTCCTACCCTCACCTATGGTCATGAAGGATGGGTCATGACCGAAAGAACGAGATCGCGGATACAAGCGGCCGAGATGGGTTTTCTCCGCAGGGTGGCTGGTGTCTCCCTTAGGGATAAGGTGAGAAGTTCGGTCATCAGGGAGGGACTCGGAGTTGAGCCGCTCCTCCTTCGCGTCGAAAGGAGCCAGTTGAGGTGGTTCGGGCACCTAGTTAGGATGCCACCTGGGCGCCTCCCTAGGGAGGTGTTCCAGGCACGTCCAGCTGGGAAGAGACCAAGGGGTAGACCTAGGACCAGGTGGAGGGATTATATCTCTTCGCTGGCCTGGGAGCGCCTTGGGATCCCCCAGTCAGAGCTGGTTGATGTCGCCAGGGAAAAGAAAGTTTGGGGCTCTCTGCTGGAACTGCTACCCCCGCGACCCGACCACGGATAAGCGGGAGAAGATGGATGGATGGATGGAGACCAACTCTACAGTCACGTAATGTACATTTAAAGAAGCTGAAGTGAGCCAAACAACACACTGCCAGACACAAAACAATAACCATAGCTGCAAGGCAGTAATGGGGTAACAGAGTTCTTCAAACAATAGCAGAGAGAGGAACTTTAGGAGGAGAAAAGTAGAGAGGAAAAGGTGAGAGTTTGTTTGTTTGTTTGTTTGGGGAAGAGGAACTTCCTGTTTTGGAGCTCAGTATTTGCTGAAGTGGATACAATGGTTAGGTCTGTTAGCACTAGCAGCACTGCGAAGCTACAATAGTTACTGTTAATGTGGCACTCATGATAATCAGCAGGACAGATTGAAGTATAAAGAACCTAAGCACAAAAATATTGTGTCATTTATCCTCAGATATCACAGTTTGAGTAAAAAGATCATCATAAATGAGTCCTCATTAATATGAAGGAGATGTTTCTACCACTACTGTTCTGAACAAAGACCTTTGTTTTTTTTACAGAAGATATTTTCCATGCAAACCAAAGTTAGCCATGGAGTGCCACAGGGCTCAGTGCTTGGACCTATTTTGTTCACATTATATATGCTTCAGTTAGGCAATATTATAAGGAATCACTCTGTACATTTTTATTGTTATGCGGATGATACTCATCTACACTGAACAAAAATATAAATGCAACACTTTTGTTTATAACCATTTCTCTCAAATATTGTTCACAAATCTGAAAAAATCTGTGAGAGTGAGCACTTCTCCTTTGCCGAGATAATCCATCCCACCTCACAGGTGTGGCATATCAAGATGCTGATTAGACAGCATGATTATTGCACAGGTGTGCCTTAGGCTGGCCACAATAAAAGGCCACTCTAAAATGTTCAGTTTTATCACACAGCACAATGCCACAGATGTCGCAAGTTTTGAGGGAGCGTGCAATTGGCATGCTAACAGCAGGAATGTCCACCAGAGCTGTTGCCCGTGAATTTAATGTTCATTTCTCTACCATAAGCCGTCTCCAAAGGCGTTTCAGAGAATTTGGCAGTACATCCAACCGGCCTCACAACCGCAGACCACGTGTAACCACACCAGCCCAGGACCTCCACATCCTGCATTTTCACCTCCAAGATCGTCTGAGACCAGCCACTCGGACAGCTGCTGCAACAATCGGTTTGCATAACCAAAGAATTTCTGCACAAACTGTCAGAAACCGTCTCAGGGAAGCTCATCTGCATGCTCGTCGTCCTCATCGGGGTCTCGACCTGACTCCGGTTCGTCGTCGTAACCGACTTGAGTGGGCAAATGCTCACATTCGATGGCGTCTGGCACGTTGGAGAGGTGTTCTCTTCACGGATGAATCCCGGTTTTCACTGTTCAGGGCAGATGGCAGACAGCGTGTGTGGCGACGTGTGGGTGAGCGGTTTTCTGATGTCAATGTTGTGAATCGAGTGGCCCATGGTGGTGGTGGGGTTATGGTATGGGCAGGCGTATGTTATGGACGACGAACACAGGTGCATTTTATTGATGGCATTTTGAATGCACAGAGATACCGTGACGAGATCCTGAGGCCCATTGTTGTGCTATTCATCCACGACCATCACCTCATGTTGCAGCATGATAATACACGGCCCCATGTTGCAAGGATCTGTACACAATTCCTGGAGGCTGAAAACATCACAGTTCTTGCATGGCCAGCATACTCACCGGACATGTCACCCATTGAGCATGTTTGGGATGCTCTGGATCGGCGCATACGACAGCGTGTTCCAGTTCCTGCCAATATCCAGCAACTTCGCACAGCCATTGAAGAGCAGTGGACCAACATTCCACAGGCCTCAATCAACAACCTGATCAACTCTATGCGAAGGAGATGTGTTGCACTGCGTGAGGCAAATGGTGGTCACACCAGATACTGACTGGTTTTCGGACCCCCCCAGACCCCCCCAATAAAGCAAAACTGCACGTTTCAGAGTGGCCTTTTATTGTGGCCAGCCTAAGGCACACCTGTGCAATAATCATGCTGTCTAATCAGCATCTTGATATGCCACACCTGTGAGGTGGGATGGATTATCTCGGCAAAGGAGAAGTGCTCACTATCACAGATCTTTTCAGATTTGTGAACAATATTTGAGAGAAATGGTTATTTTGTGTTTATAGAAAATGTTTTAGATCTTTGAGTTCATCTCATGAAAAATGGGAGCAAAAACAAAAGTGTTGCATTTATATTTTTGTTCAGTGTATATTTATCCATCAAGCCTGATGAAACCAATGATCTAAATACAATTCAAGACTGCCTCAAGGACTTAAAAACGTGGATGACCTTACACTTTTTAATGTTAAACACGGCCAAAACTGAAGTTATTGTACTCGGCCAAAAGACTCTACGAAACAAACTATCTAAAGATATATTAACTATGGATGGCATTAATTTGGTCTCCAGTGAGACTGTAAGGAATCTTGGTGTTATATTTGATCAGGATTGATCCTTTAACGCCCATATAAAATCAATCTCAAGGACCGCCTTTTTTCATCTACGTAACATAGTAAAGATCAGGCATATCTTGCCTCAAAAGTCAAAATGATGCAGAGAAACTAGTCCATGCATTTGTTACTTCAAGGCTGGATTATTGTAACTCTCTATTATCAGGGTGTACCAAGAAGTCAGTTAAGTCGCTTCAGCTGATTCAAAATGCTGCAGCTCGTGTACTAACCAGAGTTAGGAAAAGGGAACACATTACTCCTGTTCTGGCTGCCTTAAACTGGCTCCCTATAGAACACAGGATATCATTTTAAATTCTTCTTCTCGCCTACAAAGCCCTTAATGGGCAGGTGCCATCTTACCTTAAAGAACTCATTATACCCTACTGTCCTACTAGGGCATTGTGTTCCAAGAATACAGGGTTGTTGGTTGTTCCTAGAGTCTCTAAAAGTACAATGGGAACCAGAGCCTTTTCTTATCAAGCTCCACTTTTGTGGAATCAGCTTCCAGTTTGTGTTCGGGCGGCAGACACCCTATCCGTTTTTAAGAGTGCGCTTAAGACCTTCCTTTTTGATAAAGTTTATAGTTAGGTCTGATTAGATTCAGCCCCTAGTTTTGCTGCTATAGCCTTAGACTGTCGGGGGACACCTTACTTCTTCCTTCTCTCTGTCTGTACCTGTGTACTCTCATGTTCCGAATAACCCAGCTTCCCCAAAATGTCTTTTTGGTGTCTATCTACGCCGGGATCCTGAGTCGTGGCTGATCCTGTTGCTGCGGTCCTGGATCCTGAGCACTGGAACCTGCATCCTGAGTCCTGGATCCTGAGTCCTGGATTTCGAGTCGTGGCTGAACCTGTCACTGTGGTCCTGCCTGACTTTCATCATACTACTTCCCTGATGGCTCCCACAGGATTGTTGACATCCTCGTGGATTCATCTTCTTATTATAGACACATGCATTTCCAAACATTTGGTCTACCTATGTTGTAAATGTATTATCTTTTCAATTTACACACGGCATCTATTGCACGTCTGTCCGTCCTGGGAGAGGGATCCCTCCTCTGTTGCTCTCCCTGAGGTTTCTCCCATTTTTCCCTTTAAACTGTGGGGTTTTTCAAAGGAAGTTTTTCCTTGTACGATGTGAGGGTCTAAGGACAGAGGGTGTCGTATTGTCATACTGATATTCTGTGCAAACTGTGAAGACCACTGAGACAAATGCAACATTTGTGATATTGGGCTATAAATAAACATTGCTTGATTGATTGATTGATTGATAAGGAAGATAACAGGTGCCACTGATGACGTTATCCATGTCTTGTTCCATTGAAGTAATTAATTAACCACAGCTATACTGTGAACAGAAATAAAAGCATATTTAGATACAAAGAAACAAGCTGAATATTCACCTATATGTGATTTACTGTAATAACTGCAATTTCCGAAAGCACTCATTCAATCAATGACAAAAGGCTGACCCCAAAGCTATGCTTCAATGAAGTGGCTCTCTTGATCCAGCACCATGGACAGAGTTCTTCCGCTGAGGCAGCCTGCGGTTTCTAAAACAGTAAGAGTCATCTTTCTGCTAACATCAGTTAATCATTTCTAAGCATTTGTGTGTCATATAATCCTTATCTGTTTATATATTTTAAATTGTTGCTGTTGGTGCCACTCACCGACTGGGTAATAGTACTGCCCAGATTTAAAATGAATCACAACATCCTCCAACCCAAACGTCTGCGTTAACTCACTTTCTTGGACTGAAATGAATGTTGGAAATGTTTGCTGTTTTCTGTGTAAGGTCATTAAAACCAAGAGAGGTCAGGAGTGAAGAATAGTGTATTGATGTTGAGCATGTACACTGTACATAGAACATTAAATAAACGATAATACAAGGAAGGAACAGCCCAAAACAAAAATGCCCATCGTCTTTGAGGAGAGATTCTAGAGCTCTGTAGGCTAATCTTAGCATAAAGACTAGAATCATGGTAAAACAGCTTGCTTAAACAAACATATAAAGGTCCTATGTCACAGTCGATTGAAGTTTAAGTATTGCCTAATTATGTCCGACGGTGTCCTCTGTTCTATTGTTTTATGTGATACTGTTCTGACATCAAGCTTTGATTTTGCTCCGTCCTGTTCCAAAAGGATGGCTGCAGGTGAAGGGAGAATCATGAAAGGAATTAAATGTAAGGAGGAGAAAAATCTACTCCGGAAATTGGCACTCCATTAACACTTGAGTCGTATCATGCATCAGTGTTGTTGTGGCTTCCTATGAAGCCAATAGAGGCCTTAAACAGACATTTTGTACGTGTTTTCTTTCCTTTATATTTGTGTTACTGACAGTTTGATGAGTTGCTTGGCCTCCGATGGTAGGATGATGATGCAATGGGTTTGCTCAAAATAAAATAAAAAACTTTTCACGCATGTATCAAAGAAAACAGGCCTTTACAATACTCAAAACAAATCAAACAAAAAAGGCAAAACTCAAATAAAATAATAAACAACTTGGGTATTATTTCTTTCTTTCTGTTAAGGCTTGTATAACTTTAATGGTAACTTAATAAAGGGTAGTTGAACAGTTAAAAACGTCTTTCTAACAGGTTGCCCATCACTGTCACTTTTAGAGGAGGCGCCGTGGGAATTGTAGTCTTTTATACTCTGTTGACTGCAGACGTCACGATTAGGTGGCCTTTCTTATAAAAACAAAATACTGGCTCTAACAAGTGCTATTGGATAAGGCAGCAAGAGCAGGTCAGTTTATTTATCAATCAATCAATCCATCAACAACTTTATTAATCCCGCAAGGGGCAATTGGTTATGAGCAGCAGCTTATGTCATGTACACAGGCAGGAACATACAAGAAGAAAACACACAGATACACCCGGGAGCACAGATGTGGATAATTCCAATTTACACTATAAATAGTTCAAAGCATCACAATAATAAATAAATAAATAATCAAGTTAAAAGCCTTTTCAAGAATTTAAAAGTTTGAGTGCAGAAGGGATGAATGATTTAGAAAAGCGATTAGTCCTTTGATCAGGTAGGGCATATCTTCGCCCTGATGGCAACAGACGAAATTCATGTGAAAGTACATGACCTGGAGAGTTCAGAATGCTCTCTGCTTTCCCCAGAATCTGTTGGTTACAGAAGGATTTATTAGATGACAAATGAAGGATCACCTGTTTTCTTCGTCTGCACTTGTTGCGTACAGTTTGTGCGGCGCAGACACTCAGAAAGGAACACGGGGTGACAGGGCATTTTGTTCCTCTTGCTGATCCCCTGAGCAAAGATACAAAAAGCTGCATTCTTTCCAAAGATCCGTATGATAACACAAGCTGCGGTGCCTTTGAATACCAGGTTAACTTATTATTGATGTTAGCTTTGAATTCCTGGACCATTCATCCGTCTCAGGCCTCCTTTTGAACTCAGAAATGTGTTTGCTTGTCAGACAATTGAATCACACATGCCGACTTAAAAGGATTTATTTTCCCTCAAATTCTCAATCGCATATACTTTCTTTACAGAACAGTTTACTATGTGCCTCCGTAAATGACCGAGAAGGGCAAATATTAGAAAGAAAGACACATACAAAAGGGGGATACATTTAGTTATTTTCATATCTCTATGTATCTCATGTACATATATGAGCGATACAGGTTTGATAAATTGATTTAGACATTAAGTTCAGTATTCTACATTTTTCCCCCAACATGTATCCCCAAAGTCACACATAACAAAGTAGTATTTGATAAACTGTAAAATGAAAAAATATAAATGCATTTTACAAAAGGATTACTAACAACATGTATGTGAGGAATTCCCCAAACATGGATGTATAGTATGCATATTACATCTTTCAATGTCAGTGCTGGCCTGTAAGTACAGTGATACACAGACAAAGTCCAACATGACCACTGGCACAGTGCTATCTCATATTATTACGATAGTAGCTGATCCTCCTCATCTGTTTCCATGATGTGTTTTCAGAACTCTGTCACGTTTTCCACCCTCTTTTCCCGGGTACAAACAGACATCTTTGTGGTGCTCCGGGCCTTCCTGCGTCGGACACCATCTTTCAGCAGCCCTTTGTCCTCCTATCAAAGGAGTGTCATTTGTTCAGGTGCTCGCTGCTCTCATTCTCGCTCTCTCTCTCTCTCGCTGCCTCAGCTGGCACATTGTTTAGCGAGTGTTCATCCTCCGAGAGGACTCGCCTGAATCAGCTGAATCCTGGGCTCTCTTTGACCTGCAGCTCTGAGGGACAAAAAGTCAATTACATAATGAAAAATATGATCAAAATTAAAGTTAATCTGTGTCTTTTTGTCTTTGAAACTCACCTGAGGATGTTGAACATTTTGAATTGAAGTCTCTTTCCAGATGTTTTTGGGGACGTGATTTCAGGACTGCTAACAAAGGAACAGCAGAGTTACCAAAAGTGGCTGTTACATGTGAAGCCTAGACTCACCCTGACACTGCAGTTTGTCACTTTAAATGTTTTATTGATATTGCTACAGATAAAAAACACTCCGCATAGAGAGAAGAAAAAACACTCTAAAGAGGTCAAAAAAGTCTTATCTTTATGGGCTCACTAAATGTTTAATGTTTCATGAAAACTATGAACCACTTCAGCAGATATCATTTCTGTAGAAGTTTCCAAATGTAACACTCCCCGCAGTTTCGAGGTGGTGGCATTATTTGTTTCATTCTTAGGAAGCGTGAATTCTCAACATCTTTTATTTTCTTCCTAACTCCCACACACTTCACTCCTTAGGCCCTCTAAACCAATCAGAAACAAGCATTGTGAACTTTGTGCACCAGTTTGAGATTATTGTACTCCCTTAGACCTCGGCTGTATTGTTTTGATGATCACACCCTCCATCAGGCAGGACTTTAGATTACACAGCAACAACACATTGAGGCTAATAATAGCATTGCAGTGCAATTAGATTTCTCCACTCCTTGTGCTTCACAAAGGACAACAATACCAGACTGAGTTAAAGGCCTCCGTGTGGCTTTCATCATGAGTTCATGATGGAAGCCACACGGAGGCCTTTAACTGCTACCTGACAGAATGTGGGCTGTTCACCTGTGACGGCAGAAGTTTCTGCAGGTTTGATCATCAGGGCCGGCACAGGTGCATCGTCCGGTCGACCTTCTGCGTCGAGACAGAGCGCTGCCAAGACCATAAACTGTTGTCTTACTGCAGAGAGAGAGAGAGAGAGAGAGAGAGAGAGAGAGAGAGAGAGAGAGAGAGAGAGAGAGAGAGAGAGAGAGAGAGAGAGAGAGAGAGCGAAAGAGAGAGACATGATATAAACATCCTGCATACTTTGCTCTTATACAACCATGATCATAGCAAGTTCACTTAACAGATATTGGGCTCAAAGTGAGTGTGTCTGCCCTTGTTTGTGTCCCTCATGCTCACCTGGGGGTGTTGACCCAGATGATATCCAGGTGGCAGAAGTAGTGGCACTCAGAGTCCAGCCGGTTGCTGCAGGAGCAGCGCTTGGTCCTCACTCTCTGTGTGGGGACACCGTCATCAACCTCCACTCCCGGCTGCTTCATCACCGGAAGACCAAAACCTGTAGTTCAAGACAGAGAGCCACTCAGGGACAGTGTCCAAACACAGCATCACACCAACTGTCAGTGGCCTCTGCTTTGACTGTCTTTCCACTCTTACTGTTTTTCAAAACACAGAACAGATGGATATGTTAAATCACTAGTCTATTGTGTACATTTACAAGTGACAACATGAAGAAGCTCATCAACAATTTTCCCTTTCTTCCTAACTCATCAATCTTGACCTTAAACGGTGAGCAAACAGACTTCTGTAAAGAATAGGAATGTATAAATTCCTTTTGTCTTCATGTCAATAAAGACTACATTTAAAAGTTTAACAAATGATCCAAAATCTAAGTAATGGGTTTTATTATTTTATATGAGAAAGCCTGCATGAAATGAGTCAAAACACTTCATGCTACTACTTTTACTTGTGATATTACAGGAATCGAGTACAAACTGTATATCAATATTCAAAGAGTCACATTTAGTGGGTTTTCTGTAACAACTGGATCCTTTTATGTTTTCTAGATGCACCAACATACAGTGATAACAGTCACTGCTTTGTGACTGAGAATAAAGCCAGTGCTGACGAAAACACAAAGCTTTAGCTATGTCTTTTGAAATGTAATTGAAACATGTTTTACATCATGCATACCCAACTAACACAAGTAAATACAATTGTAAAAAATGGACTCACCATCCTCCATGGAAGCCCAAAGAGTGATGAGAAGAAGAACGCTGGTGTGAGCTGACATATTAGACGCAGAGTTTGATATCCGTGCAGCTGTGTCTCTGATGTGCTGCTGCTGTCTGTCTGCAGGTGTCCGAGCTCTGTCACTCTTATACCTCGCCCCTTCCTCTCATGATGTCACAACAAGAGCTCCACCCAGGCCTGCCATGGAGCCTCAGGGAACAACCTCACGGTGTTCGAACCTGTGACACATTGCAGTCATTTCTGATGCTTTGTGCAGTCACCTGGTGAGTGACTTTAATATCCGCAGTTTGCCTTTCAAATATTGTTTTTTAATGATAGAGCTCCTGAAACAAAGACTGATGTTAGAGACGATTCAGTGTATTCTTCTGAAACACTACCAATTTAAAAGAAAAATGGAAAACCTAAGTATCCTTTGAATCTGCAGCCTCCTTCTTCCTAACATAGATTTATAGAGAGTTTCAGCTGACTGCTTATCTGTCCTGCAAGAAACGTTATTGTTTTATTCACACGCACTGCTGTCATAAGGTTGTTTTTCGCTGAGCTGGCAGCTGTTTTCAGCATCATTTTGATCAACTTAAGACATAAATCAGCGCTTAAAAACCAAATGTTATATTTACTTCCATAGGGTGACTAGAAACTCCAAATGAATTACAATATTCCTAAGTAACAGTGTTTATAAAAAAAAATGTTACGCTATCAACTTGAGAACTGGTGAGTGTTTCTGTGGTCCAAAAAAAGTAACGTTTGACGGAATTGATGCCTCCATGATGGCTAGTGGAGGCCCGCACAGATAATCACGCTGCTCCAAGCTGCTCCGCCCCCCCCCCCCCCCACATGGTGCGCAGTGTGCAGGTCAGCCATGCCAGGGTCAAGCAGATCGCCACATGGCAGCCTTCATTCATGTAAATACAGTCAATTCACATTCAGATTAGTGGCATAAATATTATCTTCTCTTACATCATTTCCCGAAGGATGACAGATGTCTCTCTTCTGATCGGGAAATGGTCAACTAATTATGAACATTTGGATTAAATTTGCCTTTTTTCTATTCTAATGGAGCATGCTGTGTTTTTGGGATGGACAGGCCATGGTTTTGAAAGCTGGATGTATAATCACTTAACCTTGTCAGTTGTATTTGTTCAGTACTAGGGAGGATGAATATAAATGTTTTCCCCATTCACCTTTCTGTGGACAGTGTTTACATAAAGGGGCTCATAATCCTCTTCCCATGAAGCCTGACACCTGAACATATAGAACAGTGCAGAGAGCAGACTGTACTTTTCCTCTGTACAGGGGGCGAGCAGAGCATGAAAACATATGTCAATGAAAATGTGTTGCAGAACAGAAGTGACAAATAGAGGCAAAATTAGAAGTTAAAACACAATAATAATGTATTATACCTTCAACATTTCCACACACTGTAATGTGTTTATATTTACATTTTGGGGAGCTTGAATGCACAATTCTTCCTGAAGAAGTAACCAGTAGGGGTCCCTTAATCAAAACACTACCACAAATTGGTGGCAGTGTGCTTGGGATCAGTACTGTCGTCATTACGTCCTGCAGGGGCTGTGATGCGGGCTGCCACTAATGTTTGCTCAGCTTGTTTCTTTATAACTTAAGTTCCAAATGTTCAGGATTTTTTTAACCAGGCAGCATAAACACAGAGTTCTCATTTTCTCTTAAGTCGAACAGGCCCAGAGATTTAAACCATGTTAACAAATCTGTGCTTCCTCTGTTTGGCTGCTGATAAATCCAGACTTCAAATCTTACATCCGTTTAATATATATAATATCCATTTAGTATAAGCGACCGAGATCCAAAATCTATATCATAAAAATGTGTCTTAAAACTGGATAGATTCTGGCAGACAATCACAATGCTGATGCGTGCCTAAAAGGGGTACGACCAAATAAAACCGAGCGTTACCTTGATTAAAATGATGGATTTCTCTAGTTTTGAAAATAGTAATACACTTTTGGGATAATGTAAGTGCACAACTCAACATAGTTTATGACATACACCTAGTTGTTTTGAGGTAATTTGAAACAGAAATATTACTATACATACTAAATATTACACCTTTAAGTTCACACTTCAACTCTCAGTCTGTTTGTGCATTTTCCCTCCAAGACTGCCAGAAGAAGAGACCTAATGAGTAGTTGAGGATATTCTATCATCTAATTCATAATCGTGTTGAGATTGCCACATAGCATCACACTGGTAAAGGTTTTCATCACATTCTTGCTACCACCAGAGGTTATAGGTTGAGTTCCCTCTGGATTACAGTTGTCCCCCCCATCCACAGACATCACAGCACACTGGTTGTCTCAGAAAACCGAATAGCAAGTTAAAGGAAGAGTCATGAAGTCAATTTGTTTACTCAGACACACCAATGTGTTTGCCAGCCTTTTTAATAAGCAACCTTACCTCAGTTAACTCCTTACATATAACTGACCTCTCATTGCTCTATGGTGTTAGCATGTACAGTGCTTTCAAAGATCACTCCCGTAAAACTATTTTTATGTAGGTGTGTAAAATACAAAGCACCTCCCCGTTGCCTCTTTTGTAACATGTTTCTAAGGAATGTCAAGTCACGACAGCAAACATCTTTTGGCTTCTTGTCAACACACTGGCTGTGCCCGAGTCAAGCTTTACGCAATCCACCTCTCGCTGTGCTGCTACACATAAACACAGTGAGACTGAATGGAAAACACTGCAGGGATGTGAGTGATGCAGATATGTGAAAAAAGTTTGACATTCCTTTAAATAGTTACGGAAATGTTATGATATAACAGATAATGCTGGAGGGTTTAACCTTTGTAAAAATCAATATCACCCTTTGGAAGTAATAAATGTGTGTCATAATGAAAATGGGCATTTATCCGGAATCATATCACCAGATCTTCAGGGATTTATGTACATGTTGTCTACGTTCAAGTTGAGCTGATAAGGTGAAATACTAAGGAGTGGAGTGTGTGACCTCTTAACCTCAATCAAGACTAAAACCATGGCAACCAGAATGCCACCAGTGTTTCTACCGTCATGTTTCAGAGCCCCTTCTTTGCCTCTTATTCCAGCTGTATGGAGGAGTCTCATATTTTAATGATTAATCATTACATGAGTGTTGGGGATTAGATAATGGTATCTGCTGCTACTGCTACAGAAGGTCTTGTTGCTCCCAGAAGACAGAAAAGCTATGTTGTTTTTTATGACAACATACATTTATGTTATTTAGCTTTCAATATATTGATTCATCGACCGAAGAAAACCTAAAATGGATGAGTGGATGAGCATCACAAGAGAAGATGCTTTCAAAAGAGTTAGAATGGGTCAGAGAATAGTTTGAAAAGAAGGATGTGAATCATATAATATGGCTGTAACTGTCACTAAATGTCATCTCAACTGGCAGAATTTAGACAGCAGTGCATCACCACCATCATCAGAACAACAACTTGGCTGTTGTATAATCCCTGAAGCACAATTCAATTGGGTGATTTATGCAAATATAAAGTTATTCTGGCAATGTGTGTTTTGTCATCCACCTCTGGGTTTTTGTTAATCATAATATTCTTTAAATCATCTCTATTGATTTGTAAGTCCTGGGAGGGAAGTAGAAAGACACATTCTGATGATCAGTTTTCTAAGCCTGATCTACATTAATTTCTTTCCTGCGTTAATGACAGGTGAAAACTGTTTTGTTGTGATCCAGTGCAAACTGTCTTTAAGTTTGGCCAGAAACATGTTTCATGTATGAACAGTTGACTGATTTTATCAGGTTAAATTGTAATTCTCTGTTGTAATACTCATATAATTTACCTCACGTTTTCTTTCAGGTTAGCTGTATTCCCTCCATGCAAAAATAACAACTCACCTGACAGAAAACGTGAATGCTTATTTAGTACATGAAGCAGTGGTGCACTTCAGCCTCTTATGGCCAAAATGAGTATTACAACAAGAGATATTAGAGAAATTATCATGGCTTATTTCACTTGTTTTTAAGTCATAAACTCAGGAGAGAAAACAAGCTAGAAAAGGGATCACCAGAATGTTTTTCTCAGGGCTTCTGTGGACAAGCACATCATGGTCAACAGCATTTTAGAAGACATATTTTACAGTTGGACAAAAACGACTTGTTTTTGACAATGAACACAAAAGGAAAAAACAACTTTTCCAAAGGGAAAACACACATTTAAAAAGGGTCGTGGCTTACCAAATGTTATTACACAAGGGCTGAAAAATACAACCAATCATATTACATACCGCAAACGAATGGCAAACAACGATTTGGAACCAAAGGTTGCACCACAGAGTAGGAGAAAGAAACAAAACTGACTGCCTCGTAGTACAAGTATAACAAATACATGTTTAACCTACAGTCACCAACACCGTCTTGTGTTCTTCCGAAAGCAGGAACGTTTATGACGTAGTTTTGATGTTTAATTTGTTTCACTGATCTGTGGTTAATAACATGAGGAACTCATCAAACATGTATAACATAATTTGTCCTTACCCTCCCACACTGCAATTATAAAGAATAACGGTACAAAATATATTAAAGATAAGGTAAATCAAAGAAAGGCACAACCTCAAATCAGTCTGGTGCATTTTTCTTTATTTCTTCAATGACTAGAAATGTTGCTGTCGGTGAAATCTGCAGGGCACTTAATCCTCCGGTACCAGCCAAATGCAATCCCTCATCATTGTCACCAATTCAAGTCACATGAACATCATGGAAAAGACACACAGATGTAACAAAAAACATCCTCTTTCCGATAGAAAAAAAGTAAAAAGAAAAAAAAAACTTAAACAATGATCCTTGTCATCAAATAAAAATAAATAAGGAGCGTTCTTCCCTGTACAGAGATATATTCTAATCTAATATCCTTTGTAATAAAAATAGAACTTCAGTGCAATTCCTTTGACACGCTGCTCCTTCAACACCAACACCGAGCGACTCTCTGTTACCCTAGGATTAAAGCAATAGCCTTCAGAAGAGAAACAACCCCAAGTATTAACCCTCATAAACACAAAAAAGCGGATATAAAATTTCACAGCCTTCTCTTTGTTTATCGGCACTGTACATCTCGAAACACAAACCTGGACAGAAAAGGCACAAGTAACAAGTTGAGTAATACTGGACAAAATTTGAATTATTTTTGATTAAAGATTTGGTCATTTACAAATGTATTCATATTCCTTTTTACACATATTTAAACACACATTAAGATTACCAGTATCAATAAAGCATAAAGGAGGGATATATTTATATATATATCATTTATATATATATAGATAGACAATATTTTCACAAAGTAAAAGTGCATTTGTATAACAAACCTGAATATTGCCAAAGAACAAACATTTAAGTTAACAATAGTATTGAAAACTGTATCAAAAAGAAGCAATAAAAAAAAACAAGACTAGTGTAGCAACCAATAAAGCAAAAGGGGATGCGTGGCCCATCAAGGTTAAGTGTCTGTTTTGGCTGAGTCCCCTTTAGCTCCCACCTCCACCTGATCATCACCGGACCTAGGTTCCTCCCCCTCCAGCTGCCATCCAATGAGGGCTGCCCTACTAACGGGTGCTCCTGAACTGTCTCTGACGCAGTGTTTTGTGGCCTCAGAAGCAGGCCTGAGCATCTGGGCGGAGCTGTGCGAGCTGCCATATTGCTTTGAGTCCGTGGTCTCTAACTCCGTGTTTAGTGCTGTGCTTAGGACGCTCCACCCCGACTGGCTTGTTCCTGCCTGATGCTCCGACCAATGCACGTCTCCGGGAGTCCTGAGCCCCTGAGTTCTGGGGGTCCCGCCCCAGTAGGATTCAAATCTAGCCAATGAAGGCCCCTCTATGGGGGGAGATGTTGGGGACGAGGGGGTGGTCGGGTGGGATCGAGGTCTGGCCTGTACCATTTGGATCCCTCCGATGGGTATCATGAGATATGGGAGCTTGGCTTGTTGGGAGTGCATAGGAAGGTGGCTGAAGATGTTGTCAGTTGTTTGGAGGCCAGGATAACCTTCACAGCTGGAGTGACGGAAGGCGGGTGGAAACAAGCTGGCTTCTGACGGCCCCTCTGCTGCGCCTCTTCTCCCCTGTAGAGGGAGCAAAAACGTCACCATTATATTTCAGGGACTGTCAGAACACAGGTTACTGTACACTGAGAGGAAATACATTGTGAAGTGATAATAAACAAAACTCACCGTTTTGACGTGACTACCCTTATTTCCAGGGCTCTCCCACGGCAGGTATCCAGGGGTCCTGTGCTGTAACCTGATTGGTGGAGGCGGGGTCCGGGCATGTGACGACCGGTAACAGCCGGGCGAAATGGGAGGAAGAGGAGAAACGGGACAGATGGGAGATGGTCCTCTCTCAGGGGAAGGTGAGATGTGTCTGCTGCGCAAGGACAGCTCCAGGCGGGGGGAGAGGCTGCTGCTGCTGGGGGAGCAGCTCTGACTGCGGGGGGAGAAGGCCCTCGGTGACGCCTTCCAGCCCCGCCAGGAGAACAGAGCCCTCCTGCTGCCTGGAGATGCGGCCCTTCTGTTGGGCCAAACTCCCCTCGGACAGGGCTCCTGACCCGGGGGAGGGCTGAGTCCCGGGGGCTCGGGGTCGGGGATGTCCTGCTGAGAGCGCCTACTGCAGCTGGACCGCCCCCCTGTCGATGGGTGGTTGTCTGACGAGCAGGAAGACGGTTGATCGTCATGGGACTCCTCTTCCTCCTCCTCATCGTCGTCATCGTTGTCGTCATCGTCCTCAGAGTCCTCCACGTCAGAAAACTGATGTTCCTCCTGTTCCTCTGCGCCACACACACGCTCATCACTTCCTGCTGTTTGTGCAAAAACAGAAACATGAAATGATATCCTCTTTACATCCATTATCAAAGTCCTGCCGTGAAAATACTCGCACAAAGAGACAAGAAAAACACATTAACGGAACAATTTTCAGGGACAAGCACAAAGGGTTAGGACAGCGTACTGTATATTTACGACAAACCTCACCCACCACCCATCAAACCCATGTTATAAATAGACTGAGCATGAAAAGACCGGAATTTAATTGAATAGCACCATGCCTCTATTCACAAACTATCTCAACAGCCTTGTGAATGGAACGACGGTTTAAATGGCGCGTCCTTGGATGTGATGAGTGTAGTCTGTCAGCAAGAAAGAGATGGAGGTGGGCGGGGGGAGCAGGGGAAGGTTAGGGAGTAGATCGTGAGGTGGATGGCTTCGAGGCAGACTTAAGTGTTGAAATGCGTTTTGCCATACGTCAGCAACACATCCGTGAGAACAAGGTAGACTGCAGAAAACACATCTGGGGACTATGAGGTGCTCTGTATTCTTCATTCATTCATCTTCTACTTTTTTCATATGCAAGGCCAAAGGGAGGAGAATAGAACATGTCGTTGCATAAGCTGTCAGGGCAGAGCAGCTACAATTCTTCAGAAGCAGAAGTTCATTCAGCAGTGTACCAATATTTCTCTACAGCGGATAGGAAACATGTGAGATGCCTTCCCATCCCCTCTTAAGTACCTGTTTCCTCGCTCTCTGGCTCGTCCAGTGATGACTCAGATACTCCCATAGCCTGGCATTTCTTCCCGTGAGCCTTTGACTTCATGTGTTTAGTAAGGTTCCCTAGGAAGGAAAAAGAAAAGCACATTGAAATGATCTCACTCTGGGAAAGGAAAATGAGGATATTGCAACAACGGAAACAGGAAGAAGCAAGTGGCTAAAATATAATGGGAAGAATAGCAGTAGGAATGTTTTTAGTAATGTTGTGTTAACTGCTTACCTTTGGTTTTGAAGGCAAAGTTGCAGTGTTTGCAAATGAACGGACGGACATCTGTGTGTGTTCGGATGTGCTTTTTCAGCATGCTAGGCTTCTTACAGCGGATGCCACACTCTCCACATATGTACTTCCCCCGGCCGCGACCTCTCACATAAACATACTCTTCATTGGATTTATATCTAAGAAAGAGAGCGAGAGAGGAGAAAGATAAGGGGTTCGATCACCACAAAATCACAATCTACATATACTGTATATCCCTGATTTCACTTTGTGGTAAATCTAGGAGCTAGATGCACAAATACCTGCTTTTTCATTGAATATCCGTAGTGGAAGGTATATTATTTGAATGAAATTGAATTAGATTTTAAAGCTGTAGCTAGCTAAAGTGGTTAGCCTCTGGAGACAACAGCCAATATTGTAGGGTGTGGCCAGAGTTCCTAAAAAAAACCAAGACATCCGTTTATAGAGATTAGGTGATGATTATTTTTTGACTTTTCACTAGAGGCGACCCCTTTCACATGGAAAAACATGCAGCGTGCAGCTTCAATAATAATGACGAATGTGGATGACACAAATACATGAATACATGTACACACACTGGTCAAACAAGGCTTTCTCTATGGAAGTTGGTTGGGGAAGCCCCACCAAAACCCCAGCAGCACTGAGTCCCTCGGCTGTTCCCTCCTCTACACCCTGGCCACACAGAGAATACTTATTCTGCTGCGACCGGGCGGCCCTGCCAACAACAGCAGCAGCTAAAGAGAGGGAAGGGAAGCCTGGCTATGGCCAACAACCTAAAATAGACACTATATATAAAAAATAGGCACCGCATTTAGCTCTGGTCCACAAAAACATTGTTTATACTCAATCTTAATGTTTACCAAAAGACTATTTGTGAACGCAGTGGACCGCAGACATTTGACATTTGAATGAATTGTCCTCGCTCATGAAAGGACGCACAATATATTCTGGACTGTAAACATTCAATGTTTGTTGACTGTGTTTAATTAAGAACCCAGGCTGTGAATGCTCCCCGTTGTATAACAGAACCAGCAAATCATAACAAATTGTTACACAACTGTAATATAGCCTCAACAGTGGCATTATGTTGTATTCATTCAGGATCTGCTGACTGTTAACTGGCAAGTGTTTCTTGCCACTGCTAAAAAATATCCACCCACAAAAACAAGACAGAAGTCGCACTTCACACATTGAGCATTAAATCAGCAGCACGTCTCAACCGACAATCTGCCCTTGCTGGTGCTGTAGCTTTACGGCTTCTTGGCAGATTGGTGAAGTGAATAGCGCTTTCAACCAGGGTGTGATTGATTGATTGATAGGGCCACTGAATTTCTGAATAACAGTAAAAGGAAACACTGCAGGTAGATATAACCAATCCTTTGGACACTTACTATAAGCCCTCTGTGCCTGTTTCACCACTGTGGTTAAAAGTGTCATGACAAATCTGCCGTGTTAACCACTTACACCATGCAAATCAATCTGCATGTTTTAACAGAATCTAGAGTTCAGCATGTGCTCACTAAAGGGGGATTAAAGCTGACGTACCACGGACTTCTGCTGCCACCAGGAATGAGCCGATTTGCTTGCTTAATTGCTAAGACATAAGGAAAAAGCTGCCTTGGTCCAATATCTGTTAGCTCTGTAACTTGTTCTTTAGCTTTGTGATAATAATAAACTCTAGAGACCGCTGCTCCCCTCTTTTTAAAGGGATATTTGAAATGGGATCGGGATAAGATTGGAGAAGTCACTGGAACATAAACAAAGCTGTACGATGCATATTCACAGATAAGAAAGTGTTTCTGGATCTCCAGGATGAAATGAGTGGCACGTAGTCATGATTTCAAAGGGTCGTCAAAAGGGAGATAGGGATAATGAGTGCTAACAGAGTCAGGGTACAACACATTCAGAGGAGCTATGCTTATTTGCATGCACAGAGAAAACATATAGAGGACACAGAGGAGCTTGGAAAGGAATGAAGAGAAAACAAGTAAGTAAAAGTGCAAGAGCTGCCAGAGTGACACAGGCAGCATGAACAGAAGGAGGAGGGTTGGTGTGATGGAAACAGAGGACGTGAGGAAGCTGTAGGCTGTTTATGGATGAAAATGCACTCCCTGAATGTGTGTAATGCGTTGCTGCAAATGATAAGGACTGGTAATTAGCGCCTTATCTACTGTAAGGCAGACAACTCCTTCACACTCAATCTTTCCGCACATTAACACAAAATACAGGCCTTAAATGTGCATGCAGCACATAGCAAAATACATGTGTTTTACGCGATAGCTCTTTAAAACTAAATCTGTTCCTATCAAACTACAAACAGTTTTCTTGTGAGTTTCTTAATTGGGAGCATTGTATTTCCAATCCATCATTTACTCTCTGTATTCCCATCTATTTTCTTGTATTTGCTTCAATGTAAACAGAGCTGGGAAACACTAAACACGTTGGAACTGGTACAGAGGATGTTCTGGACAGTCAGCACAAATATGTGTATAAGTAATTGTATTCTGTGCAATGACAAACAAATTGAATTTAATCTATACATGAATGTAGAAAAGTGTAAAAAAGCGTACAGGTCTGTAGAAAAACACATGCCAATCATGACTGATACTAATTGCTTGCAGATTGCTTCAAACTGTTGCGTTGTGTCTTCTTAGTAACTTATGCAACCATAAGAAAAAAGGTATAAATTAGAGTCTCACAAAGTCAAATGGCTACACATTGTCCCTATTAACACACACACCCAATCACACACCCAGTGCTATCTCTCCGAATTTCTAAAACACAGGCTTTCATGGCAGCAGTAAGAGGAAAAAGCTTGGCTGCAGGTACAAATGAAGTCCCTGCGGGTTTCAGTGCATCCCATCTGTTAAAAAGATACTCTCAGCTCTCCCTACTTGTTTTCCTTCCGTCATCAGGCGTTGGTTTGCGACAGAAAAACAGATTACTTGTGTAATGAGGCACCGCAATTATTTGCAAATATTGAATTAAAAGATGTTCTTACCCGCCTTCAAAGATGCGAACACGAGGCGGCTCGCTCTGTTTGGAGGTGGAGGGTTCTTCCTCCTCCCTCATCTCTTTAGGCTCTTCCTTGTCGTTCGGCTCCTCATCCTTTACTTTGGTGAGGGTGCTGGGTGGGGTGGCATGTACCTACACTCAAGACACACATCGAAAAATTCAAAACAACTTAAAATAAAATGTAACATTTTTTATTGTTAAAAGAGTTCCCATGGAGGTAGACATTATTGAGTTCAATTGTGAAGTACACCTTTTAATAGATAGTTACGAGTGAGTAGTTAAGGGAGTTTAAGGTATCTTAAAGGTCACCTATTATGCAAAATCCACTTTCTCATGTCTTTTATACATCAACATGTGTAAAGAGATTCTGAAAGTTTCAGGAAAAAAGATTCTCTCTCTTTTTGTCCTGATCCATTTATATAAAAACCTGTCTGAAAATGAGCTGATCAGATTTTGGCCACTTTATGATGTCATAACGATTTTTTTTTGGCTTGTGTAACCATTAGCCAATCACCAACCAAGGTAACCCCCCCCCCCCCCCCACCTTATCACTTGAATCTCATCCTAGAGCACCATTGTGTTCTTTTTAACCAAATATCTTGCAGAGGGGCGTGGGGAGTGGCTCCTTATTTTCATCTAAAGTAGCAGACACAGAATCAGCACAGGGGTTTATGGGATGCTACAATATTTTCGAGCCACTTCAAAGACATGCTTTATATTTATCTGAGACCAATAATATATTGATGAAAAACAGTACAATAGGGGACCTTTAAACAGAGTGGTCTACAATAACTCATAAATAAAGTGGTGTAAATTGTGATCACGTTTACCTCGGACACACGTGGGGTCCTGCTACTGGCAGGGGCCAACCTGCTTTTGGCTGGGGTGGGGGCCGTGGCCATGGTGTACGTCTCGGAGCTGTGCTTCTGTTTGGAGCATAGCAGAGACATGGCCACCTTAGTGCTGAGGCCCGGCAGGTTGGGGTTGTGCGCACTGACACTCCAAGTAGAATAGACAGAGCTACGGGGGTCCCTCAGGGTGGACGGGTTGGGTTTGACATAGTTCAGGTAGCACCAGTTGACTGAGGCGGAGGTGTTGAGGCTGGGATATGAAGGGGCAGGCGGTGTAATAACCCCTTTATCCAAAACTGGCACCCCCTCCTTTTTTTTGGTTGTCTTTTCAGAGTCCTTATCCTCCTCCTCCTTTTCCTCCCAATGATGTGTCCCTGGTAGTTGCTCTAACTCCCCCTCGACTTTCACAGATTCTCCCTCTAATCTCTCTGGCTGTTTCTTCTCCTCCTCTTCCAGTTTTCTCCCAGGTGTCTTACTTTCTTCTTCCTGATGTAGAACCTTCTGTTCTACGTCCTCCTCCTCCCGCCTCTCATCCTCTTCCTCTCCTGCCTTATGTTGATCCCCTTCCTCCCCCTCTTTTACCCTTTTCTGGTGACGCTGGGCCTCTGTGCTGAGCTCCAGACTGGCTGCAGGAGAGAGCATGCGTTTACTCCCTCCTGCCCCCAGTGGCCCATACCCCTCCAGAGATCCTGAGGCCAGCTCGGTGGGCAGAGACAGAGGAAGAAGACTCTTGATGTCTGATGAAGGGACCTTCAAGTAGGACCTTTGCAGCTTGTCCCGCTCCACCTGGCCCATGATGACCATAGCTGTGCAAGAAATGGGTTCCTGTGAGTATGACGAGGCAAGAATCTGGGACAGAGTGGTATACATGGCACTGGCGTAGGTAGGTATATGTGTCTGGAGACGCACTGGCACCACAAGTGACACTACTGGTGTAAGCTGAGCCAGGCATGTGGCGATGATCGGCCGTGGGTGGTGGTAGGAGATTCTTACAAGGGATTGATGTGTAAAGGCAGAAGATATGGAAGAGGTGGAGGGCCTGCTCTCTGTACTGAGAGGGGAAGCAACACGAGCAGTAAGTCTTGGAGGAAAAGGCAAGTGCACAGCCTGGTTCTCTCTAGTCCTGGAAGAGAACTGAAGAGGAACAATAGCAGGAAGCTGATGGAAAGGTATACCCAACTGTTCTGCCATGTGGATGTGCGCTGAGTGCATCTGTATAGATGGAGGGGCTGTGTGGGAATGTAAGAAGGCTCTATGGATGATTTGGGTGGACAGTACTTCAGAGACGGCTGTGTTGACGGGGAGTAGCTGGGATAGCGACCGTTGGGGAAATGCCTGCTGCAGAGAGAGCACATCATGAGAGGGTGGAAAGATGTGTGGCTGTAGCAGCTGCAGGGATTTCCCCGTGGCGTCCAAGCTGAACCGAGAGCTTGCCTTTGTTGAGTAAAGAGAAGGGTGGATGGAGCAGGAAGGCCCAGGCTTTGGACTCTCCGTTCTGGACAGCTGATTGGTGCTGGCCCCCTCCTCCTGCTCAGGTTCCCCTAAGGTGGCATGCTTTACAAGGAGACACTTTCTCCTTTCTTTCCAGGAGGAGGAGGCAGGCTGCTGATGGGACAGCGACCCATAATCAAAGGATTTACTTCTGCCCTCGGAGATCTGCTCTGTTTGTTGGGGACTGGTTGGGGTCTGCTCTGAGGCCGAGCGCCTCATTTCCTTGTGGCTTTGGTGGTGTTGGTAGGAAGCGGATGGCACCATCAACATCTGGGAGCTTTGGCTGCAGGAGGCCCAGGCGGCAGGCTCGGATCGTGATGTGTCCTCAAAAGAAGGGCTTGAAGTGTGGGAGATGTTGCTCTCTTGACTGGGGCTGCGAGGCACAGACTCAAAGCTAGACTCCCCGGAGGACTGTGCTGCTTCTGCCAGGCGGAGTCTCTTCTTCTTTGGTGGCAGCTTCTCTGGAGGGAGCTGGGCCAGGGACTGGCTACGCTGAGGCCACTGGAACTCCTCCACTCTCTCCATCTCCTATGACAGATACATAGTTTACTAATCCAACATTACATGTAAGATGAAGGGATATTGACTGCTCACCTGCTAAATACAACCATAGAGGGTAACTTTACTCTACTTTCGATTGTTTTTCCCATGCTTTTGGTCTAAGTAACTACATTTTTGAGGTTGGTCCAGTATTGAGCGAGTGTTTAAGCCGGCAGACGCTGTACACACTACAAATGTTTCATATGTCCACTGATTACATTGGGAGTCTTTTCATTAACAGTGATATTTTAATGCCGACAATCTGTGAAAAAAAATCACTTTTAGTGTACGTGCATTGACGGTGCGGAATCACAAGGAAGCCCATCTTCGTAAATGACAGCTGCAGCTCTGTCGCTCAATACTGGACTACCCAAAATGTTGTCCCCATTTGCAACTTAGACAAAGAAACAAAATACCAATTTCCCTTTTTAATCAATAAATGTTTCACCTTTATTTGAAGGGAGGGAGAAAACAAAGGTAATGCAATCAAACTGTGTAAAATGTGCAAACAAATATAGCCTTGTGTAATCCTATACCTTGGATGTGGATGCCGTCGCTGGCGGCGACACAGATGGCATATCAGTATCGGGCTCCACGGTAACAAAGATCTCTGGCACCTGGATGTTGGGCTGGCGGATCAGGCGAGATGTCGAGGGTGATGGTTTTGGCTCTGGTTGTTGTGTTTGCTGACTTTCTCTGAGGTCTGGTTTCTGACTCTCCGTGGACATGCTCTCCTGCTTCTCAAAAGAGCTTGTGTGTTGGATGACAGACACACCCTTCCTGTCCTGCTGCGGCTGTTGTTTTGGCTCAATCTGAAAACCTAGAAACAAACCAAAGAAAACACCATTCCTTTATATTGGTATACAAGCAATTGTCTATAGTGTAGTGTCATTTCCCATAGTAGTTCTTTGACTTTAATTATGTTTATTAGCATTTTTGAAATAATTGTTTGGTCATTCACATTTCTAAGATTTTAAAGAGCATACAAATGAATGATAGCACAGAAGTGTTGCTAACACAGGATAATGTTGTTATAATTTGATCTGCAGGGCAACATAAACAAACCTGAGAGGGCCTGGCTATGCTCTGGTCTGCTTGGCACAGGGTTGAGGCCTGCAGAGTTTCCTGAAGTGGCTACAGATCCAGGGCTGGGAGGGTCCTCCTCTAGACTTTCCTCTTTCCTCCTCTTCCTCACCGCCATGGCCAGGGCTCGGAACTTAAAGTGCATCATCATCTGGGGACGATCCTCCCTGCTTGTTCTACTTGTTCTACTTGTCTCCCTGCTCTCTTGTTCCAGCGTTTGCTGTCTTGAGCACATGTCTCTGTGGGCCTCATAGCTTTCACTGTGTTGGAAGTGGGCCCCGCATGCTTCACAGTCCAACAGGCTCTGACTCTTTAGCTGTTGTTGTTGCTGCCTGGCGGAAGAGGAAGAAGTGGGGTCAGAGTCTTCTAGCATGAGCTCAGC
The DNA here is from genome assembly GCF_902827175.1 of Gymnodraco acuticeps. Lineage (NCBI taxonomy): Eukaryota > Metazoa > Chordata > Actinopteri > Perciformes > Bathydraconidae > Gymnodraco > Gymnodraco acuticeps. Next base: position 199,882 of record NW_022990565.1, on the reverse strand, counting down.
TCCCAGGGGAACTTCTATGGCAGGCTGGCGCCTCAGCATACGCTGGACATGGCCAACCCTTATGTCTGCTACCACTGCTTGCTGCTCATCGAAGGACTGGCAGAGACGGTAACCTCCGGGAGACATGGTGCCGCAGCTGGGTGGCTCTCCTTGGCTGGTAGAGGATGGCATTGAGTGGCTTCTTAGCAGAGGCGCCCCTGACAGCTCCTGGGTTCCCGTTGGATCTGCCTCAGGATGTTGAAGGTGCTTCAAACCACTGGGGCCAGGGGCTTCACCTTTGGGATCAAATGCGTAGGGATCTTTAGGGGTGGTACATTTGGGTGATTCCATGCTGCTCTTCCTGGACAGAGAGGAGCGTCTGGGCTTCACACTGTCAATCTCACGGGTGTCCACTACCGCTTCATTGATAGTGATGAGTTTAGTAATGTGTTCTATTACTTGGGTTTTGGGTACAGCGAAAGTAAGGCTCTTCTCCTCCCTTCCTGAGGATGAAGAAAGTGAAGTATGAGGCTGCTGCTGATGGGGACTGCGCTGCTGCCCTCCCAGCCTTCCATATTTACCTAGAATAATTTCTGCGTAGGTTTTGGCACTGGCACTGGGAGGGCTAACTTGGGACAGGTCAGTGCTGCCTGACCCGGAGAAGTAGCCAGACTCTGTGCTTCCCCTACTGCCGGGGCCCAGAGAGGAAGATGAGGTGGAGAGGGATGAAAGACGGTCATCTGAAGAAGTCTTCGGGCCACGTTTCCTTTCACTAAGCCTCAGTGCCAGCCTTTGCTTGATAGCCTGAGAGTCTTCAAGCCTCTGGCTCTCCTCTGAGCCTCCCAGCGGCTCCTTACCACCTTTTCTCTGCTGGCCCAACATTACCTTTGAGGAGGACTTCCTATGTTGGCCCGTCTCTTCTTCAGACTCAGTGCTTTCTCCTTCTGTGTGTTCTTCAGGGTCTTCTCCAACGCCACTGCCCTCTGGTCCACTCAAACTGGGCTCATCACGACTGGACGATAGCCCCGCTTTAATGCGATGGGCATGGGACTTGCGGTGCTTGTACAGGTTGCTCTTGGTCTTGAATGAAAAGCCACAGGGGGCACAAGGGTAGGGTCTTTCTCCCGTATGGGAGCGAATGTGTTTCTGAAGAACGCTTGGCTTGGCACATGGACGGCCGCAATAAGTACACACATATTTCCCTGGTTTTTGGGGTTTCTTTTCCCCTTTTCTGGGTGAGCTGACTCCTTCTGGGTTGTCTTGGCTGGACTGAGATGGAACCCCATGAACATGCTCACCCGGGTTGGAGGAAGTAGTCAGGAGGGATGAGCTTGATGAGGAAGCTGGAGAGCAGAAGCTGCCTCCTGAGGGACCTGCGCTGTCCGAATTCTGCCATGTTACCGCTTGCTGCTGCTGTAACCGAAGCAGAAGGTCGGAGCGTTTGGGTTGGCGATTTTGCAGGCGGCCCAAAGCTCTGTGTGAAGGGCGAGGGGTAGGAGGCTGCTGGGGCTGCTGAGGTGGGACAGATCCTAGAGAGGATTCAGCAGTCTCATGCTGCTCTTGCCTTCCCGAGCACTCCCCATCAGCCGGACGGCTGGGCTCAGCCTCCATAGAGTGGGGAGGAGGCCTCACAGACACACACGGAGGGGCTCTCAGAGCCTCATGGGGCCAACCGCATGGCAGCTGAGAGGTCAGAGGCAGGGGAACATCGACGACTGTAAATTACAATGGAGGGCCTTTTTGAGTGTGGGCCAAGAGTTATTCAAGAGGACCAAATGAGGCATCATTAAAAGATGCCCTGGAGCTGCACGGCTGCAGGTAAACATGGATCATGTGTCTGTACAAAGCAGCTCTGCTTCTGTCCAGCCTCAGCCATTCTGAACAGTCCTCCCAAAGTCTTCTCTGCTTTTCCTTTGTTGGTTGTCACGAGTGTTTGTTTCTGAAAAGAAACACAGAAACATCTTTAGATTCTTAAAAAAAGATTTGGTCACAGAGATTAACAGCATGCAAAAGTACTGTAAGAAATGCTTCGCTTTACAAATAAAAAACAGGAATACAACTTTTTCTTAGACGAAACAAATTTAAAAGGGCCCATGTCATGCTTTTCCGGTTATTACCCGTCCGCTTGTGTGTTATGAAGGTTTTTTTGCAGTCAAAAACCCTCAAAGTACACCCTGTAGCAAGTAAAACTCTAACACAGAAAAGACCTGTCTATGCTGCCCCAGAACGCCTCGTTGGAGATTTCTCTTTTTCCATTGTTTTCTTCCTGGGTTCTCTGACGTGTGAACACCCAAATCAACAACAAATGACCCAAATGGACAAATCTGCAGAGCACCTCACATACCAGGATCCCTTGGCTAACTAACAGGGAGTCCCCATTGACTGTCTTGCATAGAGCTCCCTGAACGCTGGTAATAGACGAGTTGGCATCGCGGAGAAATGCTCTCCGCAGACCCATTCTCGCAGCGTTATAAACCTTTTTCTTACTCAATATCAAACCACACTTATTGTTTTTACTTCGGCACACAATCCTGTAATGATTATTCAAGCTCCTTGACGTCTAAAGGTTGCTAAAAAGCCTGCCATGCAGTCTGAAAAAGAGTTATGTTGGTAGGGCAGGAGGCCAAAATCATTAGTGTCCTATCAAACTCCCTTATTAAGAATTGCCCCTACATATCATACTATGACAAATCGGGTTACATTTCAGGCGTAGTGTTGAGCGAGGTCAGTGTTTTAATGAGCACATTATCAAGGTAATTGCATCATCAACATGTTATTGCTTCTCGTCTGTCCTGGCTTCAACTCTTAATAAGCGGATAGTGTGCAGTGATTCAGGAGACAGAGGCACAGCTGCTGTAAATCTATTTAGAAATGTGGGATGAAGATGTTCTGTTACTGGCATGGTGATCTCAGCTCACAGGCATATGTGTATTTCCACATACTGTACACACACTTCTTTCAAATTCCCTTCAAATTAAGACTTTGGGGCGGTGGTGGCGAAGTTGATAGGTTCTTGGCTTGGCAACTGGAAGGTCACCAGTTCAAGTCCCGGCAAGACCAAGTGCTACCGAGGTGTCCCTGAGCAAGGCACCGTTCCCCACACTGCTCCCCGGGCGCCGTTCAAAATGGCAGCACACTGCTCCTAACACTAGGATGGGTCAAATGCAGAGAAACAATTTCCCCACGAGGGATTAATAAAAGTCCATCTTAATCTTAATCTTTGACTCTAAAAGAGACATATCTGATTCATATCCGACCCATGACTGGCCCAGTCTGCAGGAGTCAGAGCAGCTCACGGCAGAGAAGACCACAGTGTCAAGGCAAGGAGTCAAAACAAATGTTGGAAATATGGCCTATCCTTATCTGATCTGGCACTTAGGCCAAAGGGGGTAAATGGAGGGGGAGCTGTTTTCTAGTGGATAAAGGGATTTGACACAGCAACTGCATTTCAGCCTCAGCCCCTCACACTCTGCTGGTATACAGGCACCAGGGTTCAGTGTTAATGAGGGCTGCTTGTTATGAAGCCTGTAAAAAAAAAAAAAAAAAACTTTTATCAAGACGGATGTAGTGTAATATTTCCCACTCACACACTACTACAGAGCTGTGTTTATGAGGTGCCAATATAGCTGATCACAGAGACTAGCGGGCGCGACAAAATCTCCCCTTTTATCAAGATGCATGTTCTGTAATATTCCCCACTTACTACAAATCCTGTGCTCCGTTTCAGCTCCAGACACAAGATTCTTGTATTGCGGCCAATCAAAACACATTCTGGGAATGGATGGGGCTAATCATAACATTTTCACTGAGCAGCCATGCCCAACTGCTGACAGTCCCAGCACAGGCTCATCCAGAGCATCAATCATCGCCCAAGACGTTGACACTATTTTCTCCCCCCTCAGACTCTGCAGATCAGCGATCACTGAAGGAGGACGCTGCGTGTGTTCACCTCACAGCTGTAGATCTCTGTGATGGTGCAGACAGCGAGCAACACCTCTGATATTAAAGAGGAGAGAGGATAACAAGGGGTCGGTACGGATACAGAGCTAATGCAGAATCTGAGGGGTAATAGATAGAAAATGTATAGATGATATTATATGCAGATAAAGTATGGGTAAGAAAGAGTGCAGGATGACATGAGAAGAGGTGGGGAAGATAGAAAAAGACTGAATCAGTGATCCAGTGGCTGCAGACTGCAGCTCAAGGTGCCTGCGATGGCAAGGCAGCATTGACAGTTTTTTTTTTTTTTAATGAGCCACACTTTTGCTCTCACAATATTTTTTTTTAAAAAAACACTTCACAGTCAACCTTCATTAGAGCCAGTTTACAGTGGAGGGTAAAAAAAAAAGGAAGAGAATCAGTCTTCCTCTTGGAAACAACTTGACAGATTCTCGGCTCCGTCTCCGCGTTCCCCCACATCTGCTGAGGGCAGATAGTCTGTTGAGTGTGTGTTTCTTTGATTACAACAGACTTTTACCATCAACACACAGCAATTAGGCAGCACAACAAACTGAATCAACAGCAATTATAATTCACTTCTCTGTTTTCATTTGCTCATCTTCCACCTTTTCAAATGTACAGGAAGACTTTTGTATGTGATGGCAGCCCTTTTCTGAATCGAGCTGTTGAGCCAAAGAGACACATCACTCGCTGGAGTCTGCAGAGAGGTTAGATAAAGAGGGAATGGAGCCCGCCAATGGTGAAGGAGGTTTACTGAAGTAAAAGAAGAAATGGTGTATAAAAACCTCAGATGATATGTTGGATTGCATTAGTATTTATTGGAAGAATGAATGTGTTCACTACTTTAATGTTGAAGCCGGTAATATATAAAAGTATTGGTAGTACTTGAGTAAATGTATTTAGTTAATGTCCACCACTACAGTTCGCTCAGTTTTTATATCAGATCCTGACTGACAAGAGTTGATCCTTTTACATTTTAGAGATACAATTGGATGAGAACATCGCTGGTTGAACTTGTGACGTAGTAGAAGAAGAAGAGCAGGAAGCATGACGTGCGAATAGAAAATAGAAGGGTTGAGCAGGAGGGAAAACACAAGGACCAAGACCAAGTGTCCTCCTCAACCCCGCTGTAATAAATGTCTTTGCTCATGTAGTCAGTTATCAGAGTGTACGTTTAATGATCTTTGGCATAGACGTTGATGTGGCCCTTAAACAGGGCGATGTGGTTCCCAAACGGATGTTGTGACAACCATACATTATTTATTGCAATATACAACTACACAAAAATAATGACTTTTTAATTTACTATATCCGTACTTTGTAGGTTTATATGTACGTAATCTGCGCGACTTGTGCGTCCACATCTCCACGTGCAGTGCTGCATAAACATGGCTGAGTCAGCGATAACTTTCGAGGGGTGGAGGTATGCCCATTATTTTGAGTTCGTCCGAAGAATAGACAGGAATGTGATGGTGAGGTGCAAACTGTGTCCAGGCCAGAAGCTGTTATCCTCTGCTGGAAACACCACGTCAAACCTCAACAAACACCTGCAAAGAACACATGCTAAGGTGAAGCTACCGCACACGCTATTTGTTTGTTTATATCACGTAGTCTGTTCTTCTTCTCTGTCTTCCGGTTGTTGTCTGTTTGGAATGACAAATACACACTACCGCCGCCTGCTGGTAAGGAAAGTTATTGCCACTCACGCATGCGCAGTTCGTACGTGCTCGGCAAGTAAAGTAACGAGTAAAGTAACGAGTTACTTTATGTAGATAGTAACGAAGTAGTGTAATATATTACTTTTTAAGTAATATGTAATATATTTTTAAAAAATAGTAACGACCCCATCTCTGGAGTTGGCGTTCTCTACTCTGATTTACATGAAGAACAACAGGAGTTCACGGCTCTCTGTTGAACAGGACTTGCGAGTGGCCCTCTCCTCAGTGCCACCAAGGATAAAAAAATTCTGAGCGCCCCGACAGGCACATGTATCTCACTAATTTGTAAATCGGCAAAATATTTACAATAGCACATGTTTCAATGCTGATTGCTGAAATGTTACATTTATAATTTAGTTCAGGACCATGGACAATGCAGCTTCCTTGCATTGACAGTTCTCTGTGCAGAATTTCTGCTGAGTTTCCTTTGCCTCATTTTTAATTTTGTGACCTGTCTGGTTTAAATGAGTGTGTTGCTGCTTTGATGAAGCCTAATTTGATAAAGTTTCAAATTAATTTCTGAAATATTTAGTTAATAAATATTTCATGAGTAATATAGTTGTCTTTGTCACATTTTATTTGGCATTAGTAAATAATTATGCACATTTACAGATATTTTACATGATATGAGTGATAACACGTGTTATAAGGGCTATTTTTGCACAATAGGTGTGCCTTGAGATTTTTACTTGTCCTTTGGTGTGCCTTGGGCACAAAAAGTTTGGGAACCACTGAGGGTTTTTAAGGTTGGGGAGGGCACTGCTTACATTATTCATGGCAGTCTAGACTGCCAGCTCTGAGCAGGGGAAACACAGAGTCAAGGACTTGCCAGGAAGAAGGAAAGCCTGAGTCTAGCCTACATTAAACCATACATGCACCCCACAGCGCACATACAGTGTACAGTACTCCTCTCCCCATAGCCACGAACACACAGCAGCCCTGAATCTGCTGCGAGACGTCAGACCAGCCAATCAGAAGCCGTGCCCTGAGGTGACCTACCCTGCATACACTCATCCTCCTGCTGTCTGACGACGGGTTTTCCTTTCTCATCATCCTCATTCCACAGAGATTACTTCATCAACGGCAACTACGTATTACGTGCAACACTTTAATGCTCTATTGGCTCAATATAAATCAGTTGAGGATGTTAACACTTGTGGTGAAGCACACAGGTTATATACATTTCTCTCACCTTATCGATGAGCAGTCTTCACTCTGATCTATTTTTAGGCTGAGGTGAGAGCGGGAAGCCACTGATGCGGATGTTAAATGCTGCTGTTCTTTTGATTGAAGATGTCAGATGAAAACCACAAAGCTAATATTAGACGGAGTAAGTAAATGACAAATTGTGAACACACCCTTCTGGTTTCCTTATTCTGTATGTAATTCACAGAGCAGTCTCATATGCCGGGATTTGTTGTGTGAACTAGTTTCTGGTGTCTGTGCCTAAAATGTGATTAAAGACCTGGTCCACGGAGAGAAGAGGATGAGTGAGGAATGTGTGTCGATGCAAAGGTGCTTTGTCAGCAGAAACAGACACTGATGCAGGTATCTGCGGGAGCTACTGCACACACACACACACACACACACACACACACACACACACAACCACACACACCACACACACACACACACACACACACACACACACACACACACACACAACACACACACAACACACACACACACACACACCACACACACACACACCCACACACACACACACACACACACACACACACACACACACACACACACACACACACACACACACACACACACACACACACACACACACCTCCTTCCATCATCTCCGCTGTGTCTATTAAGTCCAGCCGTTCCACTCCTCAAACTAGAAATCCCATTAAACAAACAGTTTGGATCAGATTCTGCTCGATAAGTCGCGCAGCAGCTTTGCAGCAGTTTTACAGTGAAAACGTCATTATCATGCACAGGAGAGTACAGCCAGGCAGAGTTTGTGTTCATTTCCTCATCAATACCCAGACGCATTCATGCAGCTGGTAATGGTGGAGAAAAATATGGGCTCAACCTTAAATTACCTTGTGCCCTGAGAACAGAGAAACCCTCTTAAGTGCTTTAAAAAAAATCTGCTGTCATACCGCTCCAAATGCAGGCAGGCACACACACACACACACACACACACACACACACACACACACACCACACACACACACACACACACACACACCACACAACACACACACACACACACACACACACACACAACACACACACACACACACACACACACACACACACACACACACACACACACACACCACACACACACACCACACACACACACACACACACACACACACACACACCACACACACACACACACACACACACACACACACCACACACACACACACACACACACACACACACACACACACACACACACACACACACACACACACACACACACACACACACACACACACACACACACACACACACACACCTCTCTCTCCCCCCATTCTCTCCTACTGGCGGTAGCCTGGTGCAGGTTCCCATGGAAACCAGCCTACTCTGAGCAACGGCAGATGGAGAGGGAGCTGGAGGTCTAAATTTATCTCCCAGCATCCTTTCTGACTACAGACGCACACTGGCAGCAGGAAGTGAAGAGGGGAAAAGCTTGGTCTTGGCGTGCATTGACAAGCTGGCATGACCCTCGACATCTTAGTGTCTTAGTGAGGAGCTGCTGACCTCACAACAGATTAACACATACTGTAAGGTTTGCGAAGAAAGGAACCGCAATGAAGCAATACAACATATTTTACTGTACAGGAGGCTCACCAGCATTCCTTGAGTATAAGGTAAACGGAAAGTTAAATCATAGGACACCACCAAAAACCAAGCTGTCAATCAAATAAATCCTGCTAACCAATCACAGAACCGCAGTTTGGTTTAGGGGTAAATGACTGGAAAAGAAAACCTGGAGAGAGCGTAAAACCTCAAAGGCCAACGCTCACACTCACCCAGGGATATCACTGGTGTCAGGAGAAGTCGCTCGCTAAGGAGAACGCCGTCTGAAAAAACAGCACATACCAGAGCTCTCACTCACTCTCCCTCAGCGCCGCGCGGGATGCATGGGGATAACTGCATCTCTGAGGCGAGAGGTTACAGGGAAGGATTTCACAGGGCTTTGATAAGACTGGCAGTTGACAAGCGTTGCAGTGTTCCCTTTGATTAAACACAAGCCAGTGAACTGCAGGTCAATACGGGTCTTTGAATCAAACATGAGTGGCACAGCAGAGCCGGGTAATGCACACCTCAACGCCAGGACAAGATTGCGCTGAGAGTTTTTTAATGATATCCCTGGTAGTGGAAAATTGGCTCTTTTTGGTGACATAATCAACTGTAAAAACACACTGACCACAACTTGAACTAAATTGCAGGTTGCCAGGTTTTCCATCATTTATTTAAGGCCAGGACCTTCATGGATGGATATCATCTTTTTTCTAGTCACTTAGTTTGTCAATTTTAGTTATATGGTCCAACCTCTCTGAAGAACCAGCACCTTACCGTGGTAGAGAGGTTTGTGTGCCCTGACCTGGGGGCTGTGTTGTCTGGAACCTTGTGTTCCTGGTAGGGTCTCCCATGGCAAATTGGTCTCAGGCAAGGGGCCAGACTAAGATTGGTTCAAAAGACCTCATGAAAGACGATACAAGAAGTGAGGATACCCGGCCCGGAGGAAGCCCGGGGTCCCCTTCTGGAGCCAGGCCCAGAAGGAGGACTCGTCGGCGAGCGTCTGGTGGCCGGGAAACAGCGATGGGGTCGGGTGCGCTGCCAGAAGGGTGGCAGTGAAAGCGGAGGGTCTCGACGGACCAGACCCGGGCGACAGAAGCTGGCTTTGGGGACGTGGAACGTCACCTCTCTGGGGGGGAAGGAGCCGGAGCTTGTGCGGGAGGTGGAGCGTTACCAGTTGGATCTGGTTGGGCTCACCTCTACGCACAGCGTCGGCTCTGGAACCTTACTTCTGGATAGGGGTTGGACTCTATTCTTCTCCGGAGTTTCTCAAGGTGTGAGGCGCCGGGCGGGTGTGGGGATACTCACAAGTCCCCGGTTAGGTGCTTCATTGTTGGAGTTTACCCCAGTGGACGAGAGGGTGGCCTCCCTACGCCTGCGGGTTATGGGGGGGAAAACTCTGACTGTTGTGTGTGCTTATGCACCCAACAGCAGTTCAGAGTATACAGCCTTCTTGGAGGCCCTGGAAAGAGTCCTGTATGGGGCTCCTGAAGGGGACTCTTTAATCTTGCTGGGAGACTTCAACGCACATGTGGGCAATGATGGAGACACTTGGAGGGGCGTGATTGGGAGGAACGGCCCCCCTGATCTGAACCGGAGTGGTGGTTTGTCACTGGACTTCTGTGCTAGTCATGGATTGGCCATAACAAACACCATGTTCGAACATAAGGATGCTCATAAGTGTACGTGGTACCAGAGCACCCTAGGCAGAAGGTCCATGATCGATTTCGTTATCGTATCATCGGACCTGAGGCCGTATGTTTTGGACACTCGGGTAAAGAGAGGGGCGGAGTTGTCAACTGATCACCATCTGGTGGTGAGTTGGGTCGAGTGGCGGGGGAAGCCTCTGGATAGACCTGGTAAGCCCAAACGTGTAGTTCAGGTGAACTGGGAACGTCTGGAGGAGGCCCAAGTTCAGGAGGCTTTCAACTCACACCTCCGGCAGAGCTTTTCGGGCATTCCTGTGGAGGTTGGGGACATTGAACCAGAGTGGTCGGTGTTCAAAGCCTCTATTGCCGAAGCCGCGGCGGGGAGCTGTGGTCTCAAGGTCCTAGGTGCCTCAAGGGGCGGTAACCCTCGAACCTCCTGGTGGACACCGGTGGTCAGGGAAGCCGTCCGACTGAAGAAGGAGGCCTTCAGGGATTTGTTATCCCGGGGGACTCCCGAGGCAGTTGCAAGGTACCGACAGGCCCGAAGGGCAGCAGCCTCATCCGTGGTCGAGGCAAAGCAGCGGGTGTGGGAGAAGTTCGGAGAAGACATGGAGAAGGACTTTCGGGCGGCACCAAAATTGTTCTGGAAAACTGTCCGACACCTCAGGAGGGGGAGGCAGGGAACCATCCAAGCTGTGTACAGTAAGGATGGGACGTTGTTGACCTCAACTGATGGAGTGTTAGGGCGTTGGAAGGAACACTTTGAGGAACTCCTGAACCCGACAACTCCGCCCTCTATGTTAGAGGCAGAGCTGGAGTATGACGGGGGATCAACACCAATCTCCCGGGGGGAGGTCACTGAGGTCGTCAAACAACTCCACAGTGGCAAAGCCCCGGGGGTGTATGAGATCCGCCCGGAAATGGTGAAGGCTCTGGGTGTTGAGGGACTGTCATGGTTGACATGTCTCATCAACGTTGCGTGGAAGTCGGAAACAGTACCGAAGGAGTGGCAGACCGGGGTGGTGGTTCCCCTTTTTAAAAAGGGGGATCAGAGGGTGTGTGCCAATTACAGAGGCATCACACTACTCAGCCTCCCCGGGAAAGTTTACTCTAAGGTACTCGAAAGGAGGGTCAGGTCGATTGTCGAACCTCAGATTGAGGAGGAACAATGCGGATTCCGTCCTGGTCGTGGAACGACGGATCAGCTTTTTACTCTCGCAAGGATCCTGGAGGGGGCCTGGGAGTACGCTTATCCGGTCTACATGTGTTTTGTAGACTTGGAGAAGGCGTATGACCGAGTTCCCAGGGAGTTACTGTGGGAGGTGCTGCGGGAGTATGGGGTGAGGGGGTCTCTACTCAGGGCCATCCAATCTCTGTACTCCCAAAGCGAGAGCTGTGTCCGGGTCCTCTGCAGTAAGTCGGACCCATTTCCGGTAAGGGTTGGCCTCCGCCAGGGCTGCGCTTTGTCACCAATCCTGTTTGTAATATACATGGATCAGATTTCGAGGCGTAGTCATGGGGGAGGGGGTCTGCAGTTCGGTGGACTAAGGATTGCACCACTGCTTTTTGCAGATGATGTGGTTCTAATGGCTTCATCGGTCTGCGACCTTCAGCCCTCACTGGATCGGTTCGCAACCGACTGTGAAGCGGCTGGGATGAGGATCAGCACCTCCAAATCTGAGGCCATGGTTCTCAGCAGGAAACCGATGGACTGTCCACTCCAAGTAGGGAATGAGTCCTTACCCCAAGTGAAGGAGTTCAAGTATCTCGGGGTCTTGTTCTCGAGTGAGGGAACAATGGAGCGTGAGATGGGCTGGAGAATCGGAGCAGCGGCAGCGGTACTGCAGTCGCTTTACCGCACCGTTGTGACGAAAAGGGAGCTGAGCCAGAAGGCAAAGCTCTCTGTCTACCGGGCCATTTTCGTTCCTACCCTCACCTATGGTCATGAAGGATGGGTCATGACTGAAAGAACGAGATCGCGGATACAAGTGGCCGAGATGGGTTTTCTCCGCAGGGTGGCTGGTGTCTCCCTTAGGGATAAGGTGAGAAGTTCGGTCATCAGGGAGGGACTCGGAGTTGAGCCGCTCCTCCTTCGCGTCGAAAGGAGCCAGTTGAGGTGATTCGGGCACCTAGTTAGGATGCCACCTGGGCGCCTCCCTAGGGAGGTGTTCCAGGCACGTCCAGCTGGGAAGAGACCAAGGGGTAGACCTAGGACCAGGTGGAGGGATTATATCTCTTCGCTGGCCTGGGAGCGCCTTGGGATCCTCCAGTCAGAGCTGGTTGATGTCGCCAGGGAAAAGAAAGTTTGGGGCTCTCTGCTGGAACTGCTACCCCCGCGACCCGACCACGAATAAGCGGGAGAAGATGGATGGATGGATGGATGGATGGATGGATGGATGGATGGATGGATGGATGGATGGATGGTCCAAAATTGGTCTCAGAGGGCTTTACCTCTGAGTAGAGAGCTATCTTAAGACCCTCAACTCAGATAAGGAATAAATAACACATTTCCAAAGGTAAATGATCCTGATTCGAATTAAAACTTGTTTTCTTGTTTCAAATTTTAAATACATCTGCAAATTTAAATCCTTGTATCATCATGTGCATATAATTCAGTTCCCTTTGTCATACTAAAACGAGCAAGGTTTCGTTAAGCAGAGTTTTTGACATTCACAAACTTAAATCCTTTGACTTGCTGTACAAAATACTAAGGTTTCAAACAACACATTTGAAATAATAAACGATCCTGTGTGAAACAGCTACAATAACTAAATAACTCACTTGAAATAGCTGACAAGTAAAGTAACGGGATATGTAGGGAAAGAGAGAGGGGAAAAGACCAAGGAGAGAGAGGAAGACAGAGATGGATTTTAACCAGAGAGCAAGACAGGGAGAGAAAGAGTGAGGAGAGGGGGAGGGGCATGCAGAAAGAGAGAAAATGAGAGAGAGAGAGACACAGACAGTTTAAATTACCTGACAGCGCAGTCTGGTCTTCCCCCTCAGAGATGCTTCACAGGCACTGTGAGACAAGCAGGGAGAGCCAGAGAGTGAGAGCGGATATGACTGTTTGAGTGGGTGTGTTGCCGAGAGAGAAAGAGAAAGAGGGAGGGAGAGACAGGCTGGGGGTGAGGCAAAAAAAAAGAGTGATGGAGAGAGAGGGAGAGGGAGAAGACAGTGTATAAATGTTTCCACTGTACAAATGCAAGGGGAGGAAGAAGATGCGGTAGCAAGAAGAAACTAAAAGTGACTCTTATTCCCGTAACATCTCCAAAAAAATCCTACCATCCTATCTGAAACAACAGTATGGCATCAATTGTCACGTAACTGAAGTGCACGACTGCCAAAAACATGCAACTACGGATTAAGGACAAGAGCTGATGGATAGGATTACAAACAGGTCTTACTCTGGGTTTTCCCCTGTCACACACAACCCTGAGGGCGATTCCTCGCAATGATCACCTTCAAATCAGCAAAGTTATCCTATTGTAGTGGCAGATTAAGAAAAAACACAGCCAGCTTCTTCCTCAGTGACAACCATCTGCCTATGTGAACATGTCCCATTTACTTCACCGTGCTGCCCCCGCATTACGCAGAACTCGGGTTAGGCCTATCAGCCGTGCAACACGACAGAGAGAGGAGGGAGAAAGAGAAAGAGAGAATTGAGAATGAACGGAGGTCCTGCTGTTCCATAGAGCTTTGCCTCACTGGCAGAGCACAGGAAGTGTGAGTCACACGCTCTAAAATAAACACACTCACACAGCGACGAGCCGGCGCACAGAGCGGGCGGATGGCTGGGCTGCTGATCAGAAGGAACGTGAATCCTCACAGGCCGGCAACACGTGGTGGCATGTGGGGCCAGATGATGGGTCAGTCGAAAAGGAAAATATGTTTTTCCCCCTCTCTACTTAATCGATTATATTTCTTCTCCTGGTGTGTTCACATGGCCCCTTTCCTTTCTCTTCTGATCTGCATTCCCTCTCTTATTTTATTTGCTCCCAGTCAATAGGAGTGTTGTTCAGGACTGGGTGATAACCCCTGGCTCCATCCTGCTGCTGGCTGACTGCTGTAGGGGACTGCGTTGGCCTGATGCTGGGCTTCTCTCTCTCAGAGAGGCTCCGAGGCTCTGTATTGTGTCTGCCTGAATGTGCTCATTGTCACCCTTTACAGCGCGCACCTTCTATACTGTACTTCCCTGCGAGGGACCTTTGCCCATCCGTCATCCCTTTGTCCTCTGTTCTTCAGACTGAGGGCTTCTGACAGGAAGGTTGGGCCTGGGAACAACACTGCCACTGTGGCGGTGATTGACAGGAAAGTTGCTCTACACAGACGTAACGATTAGCGAGGCCGGGGACCGGGCTGCAGACACACAATCTGGTTAGAAGCTACAGAGAGCTGGGACGTATTGAGTTGAAAAGCCCTGCAAGCGACAACAGAGAAGATAATAATGTTGTGCTGTGATCAAAATGGGAAGTGCAACCATCACAAAGGAGTTCAAATCAAGGTTTCGTGATGCTCTGATAAATGTCACCCATGTGCTGCTCCAATGGCCCCAGGCATGTCAGGCTCAAAATATGCAAAGACGTTGTTATTTACGGTAAAGGGAAACAAGGGCTCCCCTGTGGTATGGTCACATGAAGCAATTTTACATACTTGACACACACACACCCAACTATACGATATAATGCAGAGGCAAGCAACACCTAAAATGCACACATCATGCTTTATAATAAACTTCATGTTGTTTTGGAGAAGCCGCAGACTATAATTAAAACCAATTGGGTGGTTTGGGCATTTACAGACAACCATACAGATGACATATTTTTGGACTTTCACCCTGTAAAGTGCAGTAAAATGGGAGTATTCAGAGAGAGTTGTCTCTGTTCTGAGGGCAGATTATTTCAGACGTGTGGTCTTCCAGTAAACTGATCCCCTCTGTCCATAAGACTGTGGTATTACGACCACCTAGTGTATGGAAGTCACTGTGGCTAATTTTTGCTTCTCTTGTTTGTATTTATTTGAAAGAAGCAGACCTAATCTACCCAAAGTGGGCTGAGTCTTCTGGGAAAGCATGGCAAGACACTAAATCCAAGTAATTACTCTGGTAAATGTAGCTGTATCATCACTTCATTCTCACCCCATAAAAATTCTCTTATTTGGCATAAAGCGCCCAAAGTTTGACATAAACCTTGGCACTTTCTTCAAGTTTAGTTTGAGCAAACACCATGACTGGAGGACACCAGTAAACAGTGGAAAGGGACTGAGTGTGTGTTATTTAGTAATCAAGTAAGCATTGGGCAGCTAATGTGATAAAGCTGAAGAAATATTTTTGAAACAGGTGCAGATACGATCCCGATGATTCCAAAAACCTTACTCTTAGTCATGCTTGATTGAATAGGAACTTTGCCTGGATGGATCTGTTTATAACTTACAAAACTATGGTTGAAATAAGTAAATATCTGATCAAATAATGAGCCAGTACAAACATATGTAGTAACTGGTTCAAACTCTCAGCACATTTAATTGTGATGGATAAGGCATATTTAAATATAGAAAATGTACATCCAGTTTTACCCAAACTAACACTGGCAGATATGGTGCTACTAGTGGAGAGCGACATGCAACCAGCTGGCCTGCTAATGGAGTAGAGCATGCAAGTCTTTTGTTAATGCCAATCGATAAGTATCCTCGGCAGATGTGATATCTGATCCTGTAAAACACTGAAAGACTGACCACCCTCTGTTTCACTCAGCATCTCTCTCTTTTTCATCTCTAGGGTTTTCTCTGCCTCTCTCCCTTCTGTTTTTCTCTGTTTCTCCGAAACACATAGAAATTCACAATTCCCTCATTGCAGCCACTCTCCCCCCTTTACTTAGTTCTCAATTTCAGACTCACAACACACTCATTATCTTTTCCTTTTCCATGGTGCTGGGGCATTAATAAGCGCCACTGTCTTCATATGCGGAGTAAACTTCATGTATATTATGAGGAAGGCTACCAGGAAATCATGTCTCCAGGGTTGCTGTGGGTAGTGATTATGGAAAGGGAACTATAATATAATATAGAGCAGATAATATATCATTAGCAATTTGCGACAGTAGTGTAAACCCAACTATTATGGTTTATACAGTATAAGTGTTTTCTGAGTCTTTAGCATTAGATCTGATTCACTGCCGCAAAGGCAAGATGGTCTTCTGACGTGATGAAGGAAACAGATTAGGGAAGGTAGTGAACAAACACACTCGGGGCCTCGTAGGGAGTTACAGTAAGAGAAGTGAAACAGATAATGTCAAAGGAACCTCATCTGCCTTTGGACAGCCCGACAACAGACATCAAAACATTCACGAGTGGTGTGCAAATGAAATAAAAGGGTAACAAAGCATGGGGGGAGGTGGACTGGGAGTGGATAAATATAACTGAGAACTGACATTTTCGAAAGCTGTCCTCCGTGCGCCCACAAGATTCAGTGATGCGTGGATGTCAAGATCACAGCGCTAAATCTCCCACGCAGCTTATTGTGCCCGTCGTTCACAGTCGGCTGCTTTGTGTTTGCTCTCAAGTCATGGTGCAACTGAAAAGAAAGGGCTCAAGGCAGATACACATCTTCAGCTAAGGTGATTGGAGTGGAGACAAGTTAAAGCTCAACCTCAGCCTTTTATGGTGGTTGAGGATGGAAGGTTTTGTTACCATCCAACAATGGAAACCTGATTTTATCTGCACAGATCTGCCTCCCCATTGTGGAAAATGACAACTCTGTGTCAGTCATTATTAATTATACGACATTTCAGTTCACCCATGTGAGTTTCCCCAGTGGGATGGGAATGCCTGGTTCCTTGTCCATCAGTGACTCAGTAGGTAGGGGCTTGGACTGTAAGCCGTAAGGTCGCCGGTTCAAGTCCCAGAATAGAGCTAAATATGGAGTGAGGACTTCTACTTGGAGAGATCCCAGTTCACCTCCTTCGCCCTGTCATGGTGCCCTTGAGCAAGGCACCGGACACCCCCCCCCCACACACTCTCCATTGCTCCCCGGGCACTGTCCAATAGCAGGTCACTGCTCCTAGTATAGGATGGGTTACATTTAGGCCCCGACCGCACAAGGACGAAAACGGTCGTTTGCGTTACTGTTTAGTGTCATATAGACCAGGCCTATTCAACTAGCGGCCCACGGGCCGAATCAGGCCCTTCAGAACTTTTTTCAGGCCCACAAGAGGTTGCCTGCAAATCGACATGGCATATGTGTAATAGCATAAATAAAACTAATGTCTGATCACACTATATCCAACGATGCGGCGAAAACGCTGGTTTTTCCATTCATTTGAATTATTTTGAATCCGTTATTTTGCCTGCCGCGCTCTGCTCATTAAAATTGTCATTGGCTCAGTCAAACTCACGTTACACACTAGGTTCGCGGGCCACAGAGAAAGTACTTAACAACAGCTTCAAGATGTCTCTCTCCAAGCCCAAGAAACGTAAAGTTGATTCGGAAAATCGCCAATTCCAGAATGAATGGACTGACAAATATGTATTTACTTTGCCAGCCGCAACAAGTAATAAACCGGTGTGTTTATTGTGCAACGAAAGTATATCCGTGATGAAAGAATACAACGTGAAGCGACACTACAACTCAAATCACGGCTCGTTTTCTGCCAGTTTTCCCGTGGGCTCAGAAGAACGGAGAAGGAAAGTACAGGGACTGCTAGCATCATTTGAACGGAGTCAAGTGGCTTTTAGTCGCTTTTGCACGGAACAAGAGAGAGCTACAATAGCATCCCTGCGAGTAGCTTGGACACTAGCCAGACAGAAGAGGCCCTTTACCGACGCGGAGACCGTTAAAGAGGGCATGCTTGCTGTCATCGATGAAGTGGTTATTGACCCTTCAGCCATTAAAAAAGTACCTCTCTCAGACACAACAACACTTCGCAGAGTGGAACTACTTGCAAAGGATGTGTCGGGGAAGCTTTTGGAAAACCTTCGAAAAGCAGAGTTTATATCAATCGCTGTGGACGAATCAACTGACTGTACTGACATGGCCCAGCTGTGCATCTATGTGAGGTTTTTCGATGGAGTTCGCTTTAGGGAAGAACTTCTGGGGCTTATTCCGTTGGAGGGACACACTACAGGTGAGGTTATCTTTCAAAAGATAGTCTCGTTTTTTAACGAACGTCAACTGGATTTAAAAAAAAGTGTGCCTGTTGGTCACTGATGGCGCTCCGGCTATGATCGGCAGAGTGCAGGGGCTGGTGGCGCGTCTATCTGCCATAGCCCCACACATGCAGTATTTACACTGTATTATTCATCAATCTGTGTTGTGTGCAAAGCTCAGTGGTGATTTGAAAAACACCATGGACACTGTCATGAACATTGTGAATTTCATTCGCTCAACCTCCAGCCTACAACACCGCCTGTTCCGTCAGCTGCTTGCTGACACGTTTGCTGAACACACGGACTTACTCGTCCATAACGATGTCCGATGGCTCAGCAAAGGAAAGGTCCTGGATCGTTTCTGTGAACTCCGCCAGGAGATTGTGTCTTTCCTTCGCACGTGTAAGCACACACGAGCTACAAACCTCTTGGAGCGCATGTTAGATGAACAGTTTATGGCAGATGTTTACTTTCTGTGTGACATTTTTGGACACTTGAACACTTTGAACTGCGAACTGCAGGGTCTATCGCTGATTTGGTTGAAAAACTTTGTGCCTTCAAGACAAAGCTAACGATCTTCAAAACAGACCTAATGATGACAAAACTGCTGCACTTCCCAAAACTCTGTGCATTTATGACCACATCACCGGGAGCAAACATAACGCCAGTCATGACAGACTTCATGACAAAATTGACTGATAACTTTACTGACAGATTCCAAGGCTTCAGCATTCCAATTGAGGTATTGCAGTTTGCTCGTGACCCGTTTTCCATCAAGCTTGATGCAGACTTCTGTGTAAAAGTAAAAGAGGTAATATCTTGCATTGATGAGAGCCTCTTTCAGATGGAGCTGGTTGATGTGCAGTCTTCCTTTGCTTTAAAACAGCTCCTGCAGTCTGAGGGTGTAGTGGACTTTTGGTCTAACCATGTTAGCCAGTATCAGTACCCCACAATGAGGAAGGTGGCCTTGCTTATACTGACAATGTTTAGATCTACCTATACTTGTGAGTCTAGCTTTTCTCATATGAATGCCATCAAAACAAGGGCACGTTGCTCCATGACCAATGAGAAGTTGCATGAGTGTCTCAGGATTGCTCTTACCACTTATGAGCCAAACTATGCTGAAATAGCTAAATCAAGGCAGTGTAATTTCTCTCACTGACTCAAACAGGCTAAACATGACAGAAGTATAATGCATGTATGTATGCAGATCTGTTTTTATGGTCATTCATTTTATGGTCATTCAAACACGCCTACTTACTGTTTCGAAAAATGTAAAAAAAAAATCCAAGATATGAATGTTATTGTGAGTCTGATGGCTATTGTTTTACTATGTTCTATTTGCATTTAGTATTACATTTTATGGACGTGTGTTGTCTTCAATGCACCTTATGTATGCTTGGAAGTGTTGAGGATATTATAAACAGGGCTACTTACTGTTAATGTGATGAATACTGTTTTATTATATTCATCTTGTTTTGTACATTAGTGGACATGGAACTGTTGGGGAAAAAACCTCATGTCTCCTTAGTTTTAAAGATGCAACATTTTGCACTTTTGTGTCAAGCCTTGTAACCAAAGCTTTCCTACTTTTTTATGGACTGGTTGCTTTCTGTAATGATTTATGTTGATACAATTAAAGTTAAAAAAGGGATGCACTTGACTAGTTCATTTAATGTATTAGTATCTATTAACACTACTGTAAGCAAGAGTTATTTGTAGTGATTCCTTGACAAAGTATTGTGTGGCCCACAAACCCCATGTGATTTTCCTATTTGGCCCACTTGCTAATGAAGTTGAATAGCCCTGATATAGACCGTTCGGACACACGAGGACGACCGAATACGGCACTAAATGACTGCGGAAACGATAACGGGTCCCAAGGTTGATAGAACGGCATACGCAACGCTCTGGGGGGTCAAACGGCTCCGTGTGTGCGCCCTATACGATCATTTTCTGATAATGATGAGGCAATAGCCCCGCCTCTCCCCACCTCTGCTGCTCACCCCCTGCGTCAAAGTAAACTGCACACTGAATTCAGATTATTTATCTTTCTCTCGATATGGACATACACGAGAGTGAAGTCTAATCTGACAGGACGGAGACATGCAGCTCTGCTCACCTGATGCAGCGGTGAACGGAGCAAAACACACATTTCAAGTCAGATCATCACCCTTAGCTATTTTAATTACCTCTCAAACTACCTAAACTAGTTATAAATATGTTTATTTTTTACTGTCGGCCGGGTCACTCATTACTGGATCAGCTGCTGCATGAGACAGACACTGACGCTGTCAGAAGAGAGGGAGGAAAAAGAGAGTGTATTTTATTATTATATTATATAGAGTCGTTATTCATTTGTTTTAAAGCTCAAAAAATAACAAAGAAGACCTTTGACCGGCACTTTTATAATTTTGTCCGGAAGATTTCAACTTTAATAGCCTACACGTTGACTGGCCGTTTTCGTTCACTATGTGTGCATGTATGTGAGTGTTTCACTATTCTATCTATCGTTCTGCAGCTGCTGTACTGCATTCAGGGTGAAGCTGCAGCAGGTACAGCGAGCATGACCTGGCGTCAAGCCTATCGG